>NC_133193.1:42297500-42382500 GCF_049306965.1 Danio rerio | reverse complement strand
ATTTTTCAGCTTTCTTTTCAACTGAACTAAAAAACACAAATAGGTTTGCAACAATAAGTAAATGTTTACAATTTTTATTTTTGCCTAAACTATTAATTTAAGAATTACAAACTTTTTTTTTTGTATTAAAGGGTTTTTAAAATATTGTTTAAATATGCAAATGAGGCACTATTTAATTAAATATGTGCTCATTTAAATACATTTGTAGCACAATAATCTGAGAAATCAGGTTACAATTATTTACGTATTACATATTAGAGTCAAAAGTTATTAAAGAAGGGATTTTGGGATTAATCATTCAGGAAATACTGCAAAATTCTGTTTGTAGAATTAAATGTTGTATATAATCAGACAAATTATGTTTAAACATAATTCTTTATAAAAAATTATCAGAACACAGATATGAATAAAAAAGTAAACATTTAGCTATTTGTTCTGTTTTTTTCGTTTTTTTGTTTTTACTTTGTTATTGTCTTGTAAAGTGTCCTGGAGCACTAGAAATGTACTATATAAAATAAGCTATTATAAAATAAAATGTGTTTATATTAGATGGTGACACAGTGGTTCAATAATTAGCTCTGTTGTCTCACAGTAAGAAGGTCACTGGTTCGAGTCCCGGCTGGATCAGTTGGCATTTTTGTGTTGAGTTTGCATGTTCTCCCCGTGTTCGCGTGGGTTTCCTCTGGGAGCTCCGGTTTCCCCCACAGTCCAAAGACATGCGCTATAGGTGAACTGAATAAACTAAATTGGCTGTAGTGTATGAGTATGTGTGAATGGGTGTGTATGGATGTTTCCCTGTTCTGGGTTGCAGCTGGAGGGGCATCTGCTGTGTAAAACATATGCTGGAGAAGTTGGCGGTTCATGCTGCTGTGGCTTAAGGAAAATTATAGAATGAATTATTAGTAGTGTATGTAAGTGCTGCTGAAGTAGAGACTTATCACTCAATGAAGGATTTTTATAAGAAAGCAGCCTTTAAAGTTTGTTTGTAATTGAAATCTATAGACACGATTTGATAGTGTGATAAAAGAACTCTTTAAAGTGTATTTTTGGGTTTTGCTTTCTATTAGACTGAAAAAAAAACACTTTACAAAAATAAAAATCTCAGATTTGTCACAGATTTAAGACAGATCTTTTAAAAATCCTAAATTAAACACAGTTCTACACTAACCTGCATTTTCATTGAAAACATATGGTCGTACTGCAGTATAGTGTGTGATCCAGAGAAAAACTCATAGGAGACTCTGCAGCAGCCGACAGATTGAGGGCAATACTGAAACACACAGCAGCTATGCTTCCATCACCCTGCTTTAATGCGCATTTTAAAGTATTGCATCAGAAAACACTGATGGAAATGCCAAAAAAATGAATTTCCTGAAAGCAAACTTGAGCATAAAAGAGTTAGGTTACACTCTAAGGTGTCTTTGTTGCAGTGTAACTATTCATTTAATTCATTCATCAAATATTCATTCAGTAATATCAAAGTCTTTTTAAGGCTAGTTATTTCACTCGTCCGACATCTTTGAAACACCTCTCGGGCAGTATGCTCGGGCATTCCGTCTGAATAGGGAAACATCAAATTCTTTAAGCTTACAATTACAGTAGATATTTGGAATCACCAATAGAATTAAACAACAACCGTCTCTTAAGTTTGATTTCAAAATGTCTGAATCAAACAAAACAGCATGGGTTTTCAGGGTGCCCAAGCTAATGTGCACATGCACTCTAAAGAAACGAGATCACAACACCAACCTCATTTATGGCAGCATTACACATTATCATCCACTGGTTAATGATTGTCTGGTCGCACTGGTCTTCTAAAGTAATCCACAGCTTGGTTTTAATGGCGAATCTCCTCCAGAAATGACAGTGACTCTTTGTTTACACGTTTGTGGCCGTTTGAGTAGTTGCTGCTGTCATGTGATGTGCATTTGATTGGACGGACTGGACCTCCTGTTCATTTCATACAGATTACAAAACCAAAAAGTATTGTTTCTAAGTGCACTGGTTCATTTAAATCAGGGGTGCTCAATCCTGTTCCTGGAGATCTACCTTCCTGCAGATTTCAGTTGCTACCCATCTCAAACACACCTGCCTGTAATTATCAAGTGGTGTTCAGGTCCTAATTAATTGGTTCAGGTGTGTTCGATATGGGTAGCAACTGAAATCTGCAGGAGGGTAGCTCTCCAGGAACAGGATTGAGCACCCCTGATTTAAATGTAGAAATTTCAAACTTTATGATGATATATTTCTTATGTCTGTGAAGCAAATATAACTATTTGTTGACCACCAAACTTTCGTAAAAGCATGCATCTGGTCTCCTGGAGAAACGTCAGACTATAGCGATTGATGGTTGGTTCCTGTAGTAGTAGGCGGGGCTTCATTCACCATATTGAGCGTTACACTTTTCCCCATTCAAAACTATACAAGTGATATGTCTTGTGTATAGTCTTTGGTAATATTATTACATGTACTTGAATGAGGGTTAGGTTTAGGGTGAGTTGCATGTAATGCATTGTAATTATTGTAGTAATCAGATGGAACATGCAGCGCAAACAATAGTGTTACCAAGACTTGATGTGAATAAAAGTATGGAAATGAATTTGCTAAATTAATTCTGACATATTCAACATTACACCAATGTGACTAATCAGCTGTAATCTTAATCGTTTCACGACAAAAAACATGGTTGTTGTGACCGGAGAGTAATGAATTAAATGATGACCCCTTGTCAGGAAGACTTTTATTGATTCATTGAAATGTTTTGCTGCTTATTTTTTATTGTTAAAAGCTGTGATAATCACCTTGGTTTATTATCCAGGGACCGTTTAGAACACCCATTATACTTTAAGGATGCCATCAGAATGAATGATGTCTCAGAACATTTGGATTTATTGCCGTGGAAACTCTCATAACTCAAAACAAAATGAGCCATTTTCAGAGTGAAAAAATACTTCCTGTTCCTTATAGTCGAATACATCATATCTCTCTTGCGTTAAAGGTGTGCTAATTGTAATAATGCACTCTGAAACACGTGAATGTTATATTCAAATTGTTTTATGAATTCTGAATAAAAAAGAAGAGGAAGACAATACAGAAATATATTTAAACCATAATTATTTCATAAAACAACAGTAACAACAATAATTTGTTATTATTAAAATAATATAATAATTTATTATTATATTATTGTAAATAATAATAATGATTTAATATTATTTGAAAAATATATTATTGTTATTTTAAATAGTAAAAATGAAAATAATGATAATATATATATATATATATATATATATATATATATATATATATATATATATATATATATACATACTAAGTTATAATATTATTACAATTATTATTATTATTATTATTATTATTATTATTATTATTATTTATTATGTTTAATAATAACATTTATAATAATAGTATTAGTAGTAAAAAATATAAAGTAGAAAATGTTAGAATTATATAAGAAAAAGAGGAAGAAATATGAAAGAATCATTTAAAATATAATAATAGTAATAATAATAATTTCTGTCTTTCAGGTCATCCTGGGAAGTCTGAGAGTTATTTGGAGGCGATCAGGAAGAACATCGAATGGCTGAAAAAACACAACAAGGAAGGCAACAAAGAAGGTAAAGATCTGATAAATATTGAAGCTTCATTTCCTCTCGGTTTCAGACCACAGGATGTGTGCACTGCAAATTAATGTTTTAATGCACACATTCTGTCCAGCAACTGTATAGTATTATTCAATAAAGCTGCATTATGGCACAAATCAATTTCTACATGCTAATTAGTGGTTATATTAAAGTGATGGAGGACGGGAGATAGCATGCATAATGCAGTTTAATTAAATATAGGTTCACACATTTTGCCAAAGTAAAAAAAAAAAAACATATTTGCTTCTAAAGATCACAGGGGTGTTGCTAGATTTTGATAAAAACACCAAAAGTTTTCCACTGGATGGAACTCTATCAATTTGGTTTGGTTTTGCTAAGCTTGGTTTATTTTCCACTGGAGTTTACTACCACTTAAAGTGGCTGGGATTATTGCTATAGTTGCGATGCTTCTAGTCCCGTGACATCATCGTAAACATGACATCAACAAACGCGCCACACAAACCAGTCCACAACAGCGAGGCAATGGCTGATGATCTTGATCAGTGGCTGCTGCTGAACATTAAACAGAGTTCCCGCGCTTCTTAAAAGTACTTGAATTTCAGACACATGAATTAGAAAGTACTTAAAGACAACCATACTGTAGGTTCTCGGAAGTGCTTAAATTTAAAGGGCCATAAAACCCCCCCTTTCGGTTCAAGTCTACCTCAGATTGTTTTTAAATAACTATTCGGGATGGCGTTAAAGGGCTGCAACCAGAGGGAGGAGTGGACGTGGCCAGCAGAGCAGGGGTAAAAGAGGGAAGTGAACAACTGTCAGTTGGCTCACAACACAAACCGTGAGAAGATGCATGATTTTATAGTTTACAAAATTAAAATACAAAGAAATAGACAGTAATTTAATGCCCAGCTACATTTGTTATTCTTGATTTCATATACACATAACCACAATTTGTTATATCATCAGTGTGTCTTTCCCTGTCTATTCCAACCCTGCCGGTAATCGGGAAGTTTTAAACATGGGTGAACACACCAGCACAGATATAGGCAATATGTCTGAATGGTAACAAACTCAACCAACCGATAAAAGACAAAGTCCTCCATTCTCCAATTCTCGTACAGCTCTCTACAAAAATGCTTGCGGCAAACCAACAGCTTTGCTGTACTGGGCCTGAAAAAATGTAACAAACCCTGCGGATCATGGAAACAAACACATACGACCCGTGCCGTGCAGACGCGGTCTCACCCAGTCATCGTGTCTCACAGCTTGGCAAGTCTGTCTTGCCTTCGGAAAGCACGTGCACTCGTGAATAATTAAGAAGCAGGGTCTTCTCATAGGATAGGAAAACTCCACTATGAATAATAATGAGAAATTGACGCGTCTTCACTCCATTAAGAGATTCGTACAACATCACTGATTTTGATTCTACCCCAAAAAATTATTTTAAACCCGGAAGATGAAATTAGCTGACAAAAGCTCAAAATTATCCAGTTTTCCCCACTATTAAAGCTGACATGTGCTAACATTGTCTTAATTAATGCTCAACACACAAAAATCTGTTAAGATCTCAAAAAAGTACTCCAGGGTGTCCTGATTCTTTAAAGTTGATAATGTTATTTTAACATTTGTATTGTGCTGCTTTCCAAAACTGAATGAAAAACTGAGAAATTCATTCTTACATTTAAATCTTGCTTAAGAACTATGACAAAAAAGCACATTTATCAATACTTCAGAATCCACATTTGAATATTACCAGTGTTAAATTCAAAGAATTTTATTCAAGTTCTTTGAACATGATTGTTTAAAACAGTCTACATTATTAAACATGACACAATCATAACATCATTATTTCTCTGATCATTTTAATGTAAATATTAAGTGTAAGTGAAACTTTGTACAGACACAAATTATTAGTGATTTAAAAAGTCCTTGAATCTGGTGTCTATGAAAGTGCAGGAACCCTGATTTAAATATAGCTTGTTTTTTATCTCAAATTCAATAATGCTGGTTGTGACGATTCTCTTTGACCAATCAGTGATCAGCAGTGCATATATGTCATATTTTGGTTATGGTACTAAAACCTCTCCTGAGGTATTGCTTAAAAAAAGTAACAGGTGCGCAGTGGAAAATCCTTCAAAAGTGAGCCGCACTGAACCTGAACCATGCTGTGCAAATATACTATTAATACCATTCTATGGTAAACATTAGGGGTAATTAATGACAATATTTGTTATGAATGAAATACGAGGAGTTTAGATGCAAAAACCTCTAAATGGAATTTAATATTCTCTTTTAAAATTAGCATTTTTTTCAGACTCAAGTGTGGAGTCTCAGTCATTTTACTTTTGACGAATAGATTATTTTCATTAATATGATAATAATAATAATATTATTATAATAAAATTATTATTAATACATTACGGAGAGGCACTTACAACATTTATGGCAGTTTTTCATTAAATGTTAGTCATTTTGCACTACAGCAATAAAACTGAAGTGAGATAAGCAAACCTTTCTGTTTAGTTAAAACAGATGTTGCCACTTTTGTATTTTAACTGGTTCACGGTCGCCAATATTATTATGTCATGGAAACTTTCCTCTAGTAAAGAAGCTAGTAATCCATGCTAACCTGTTAAACCTGGTATGATCTCTCTCTCAAGTTCAACCATAACCCAAGTTTACACTCAATTTAATGAAAACATGGACAAGAACAGTCAAATTAAAGACTCCTTTCTTCCCTTAATTTGCAATTAAAATAAGTGTGGGTGAGAGCCTCATGAATATGCATGGCTTTGATGAGTTTGGCTGTGAGTCTGCTGTTTTAAACACAAAAGATCAGTGTTTCTCTCTTCATACCTGCCAGCGGGAGACTGGGAGTTCATCATCTGATCAGCTCAAAAAAAAAAAAAAAAAAAAAAAATCACTATTGTTAATTTTCTGAAGTGATTCATTTAAAAGCAGCCTGTCAAAATCTAGACCGAGCCATGGTCAGGTCATGTTCATCACCAAAAATAAAAAATAAAACAATATGTATAAAGCAAACAAAGACTAATATAGGTTATTGCTCCTACTATATGAACATTCATTAATTCATTTTCTTGTCGGCTTAATCCCTTTATTAATCCGGGGTCGCCACAGCGGAATGAACCATAAACTTATCTAGCAAGTTTTTACGCAGTGGATGCCCTTCCAGCCACAACTTATCTCTGGGAAACATCCACACACGCACATTCACACACACACTCATACACTACGGACAATTTAGCCTACCCAATTCACCTATACCGCATGTCTTTGGACTGTACGGCTGTCTTTGTTTTGATTCTTTTAACCCGCCCAATGCCACTTTAGCCAATTATTTTTCAGCACCCCGAATTGCCTTATGGAAAACAGCGTATTTAATTAATTCAGTCAGGAAGGCTCTCAAAGAATGCGTTCGTGACTAAAGTGCGACCTCCGGTGGCCTGTAGCCACTTTACAAAAGTTGCACATTATTACAATCAAAATGAGAGTTCAATGTCATGTAATTTAATTGTGTATTTATATAGCACATTTATTGTGTATGGCCGTACACCCAAAGCACTTCACAATCATGACGGGGGTCTCTCCACACCACCACCAGTGTGCAGCAGCCACAGGACACTGGCGCCAGTGCACTCACCAAACACCAGCTATTGGGGGAGTGGAGAGACAGTGATAAAGCAATTTCGGTGGATGGGGATGATTGGGAGGCCATGATCGCAAGGGCCGATTGTGGGACTTTGGCCAGGACACCAAGGTTACAACCTTACTCTTTACAAGAAGTGCCATGGGATTTTTAATGATAACAAAGAGTGTCAGGACCTCGGTTTTACTTCTCATCCGAAAGACGGCGCTCACTTACAGTATAGTGTCGGCTTCACTTTTTACTGGGGCATTACAGACCGCAGGTTGAGCAACCCCTGCTGGTCACTCTAGCACCACTTCCAACAGCAACCTAGCTTTCCCATGAGGTTTCCCCAAGCTGTAACCTCCTGCTCTCCCTCAGAAAGTCAATACGGAAGTAACTAAAACTGCAATTCATCCGAAATTCCGCTAGTTGTGGCCGCTCCTGGCTCCAAAATAGAGCAACTTTCAATTGAGCCCACTGTTAGAATCGCCAACTTTCCAGCAGAAAAAAAGGTGTTTACAGCCTGGTACAAAAAAAGATTTTTGTTAATACAGCTAATATTACCCTTCATGACAACTGTGAGGGGGGTGAATTTTTTTATAACTCATCTGTTTCCTTTATATTAAGTTATATTACGTTTGCATAATTAAGGGAGTGGCCACTTGAGTGACAGCTAGGTCTCGTTGGTCGCTGTCACGTCACCTCAGCTGAATCCTGCAGATTAGCCACTGAACTCGGCATATTCATCGTATTTCTGTGTTGTTTTATGTGGCTTTACACAGTCAACTGCCTTTTGGACTTTTTTCCTACAATTATTAGATGGCATGACATGCTGAGTGCACTTAAATGTGCTCACAAACCCTTCACGTGGCCTCCGTTTCCCATATGAGTAAAGTTATATACTTATATACCATCTCTGTACATGTATTTGTTTTATTTAAGATCATTTATTGTTTATATTTATATTTAGAGCTGTAATGCACTCCAGAATCTGACGGATTGATTAGCTGTGGGCTCTAGAACAGTCATCTGAAGCGTTGTCATACAGTGTTTTGCTGGATTTCATTAATAGTCCTACATTAACTAACACAGACTATATCTAAAGTGTTTGGAAGTTTCGCGTTTTCCTCCTGTTGGAAAACATCATAAGAACAATGTTTAGTGGCTCAATGTATTACAGCAGTGTTTTTAAAAGTCTAAACACTTTATTGATATAGTATACAACCAAGCACAAGTGGTCAGAATACAAAAGAGTCACAGGTGATAAAGTATTAAGCATTTCTCCCAAAGTAAAGTGTGTCTAAACCAGGTCCAAGCTAAATGCCAGCAGGTGTCTGTAGCTCCGCTCACTCTCTTGTTTGGTATCCTGCCGTAGGTGTGATGACGCGTGAACAAAATGGCGACGGTTGGCCGCGCCTACTTGTGGCTTCTTTCGCGCTCTTTAAAAACTTATGGGTGACGTCACGGATACTACGTCCATATATTTTACAGTCTATGGGTTTCCCGTCCAGGTACTGAACAGGCTCAGTTCTGCTTAGCTTCAGTGAGTATCCGGTCTTGGGCTGTAGGGTGAAATGGCTGTGGCCATAGGTTATTAGTCACCATAGCTTTATTAGTTACTAACTAAATAACTAGTAACTAATTACTAATAACTTGTAACAGTTGAGTTATAAATGCCATATGTAAGAAAATGAATGTCATTTTTATATTGAAATTAAATTAGGTTTTAGACCCAGTAGGACTTACTTAAAAAATGAAAGCAGAACACGTGCATAAAACTAAAATAGTTACAATTAAAACCTTCCAAAAACAAAGACACTAATGTGCATCAAAAATATGCAAAATTCACACAAACAGACATTCACTCTTACTTCCTTGTGTGTCACAAACACCTGCAGTCTGACAGGCTTTGCTAATGTGTGCCACTTGTCTTTGTCCCTCGATTCTGAGCGGAAATAAATGAACAGTGGCATGCATTGCAGAGGGATTTAGAGAATTATTTTAAGATGGACATGTGAAAAAATAAAGAAAAAAGGGGAGAGGAAGAACATTTTGCTTGTAAAGAATGTGGGCTGCTACTCTTTTGTTCAGTTGTCAGCACAAAACACAGCAGGTACAGTAGTGCATTTAAAGTGGAGATCTGCAAAGGAAAAACAGAACTTCACTGTTCATAGATTTATCAAAACCAATAAGTAATTGTGTTTAAAAAAAATCATGACAATGTATGCTTTTGTTACTTTAACGTACTTTAATAGGTTAATCAAAAATATTTTTGTAGCTACACAAAGCTTAACAAAATATTTTTAGTCAGTTTAAATCTGATTTAAGTTGAGATGACTAGAAAAGTTACTAAAACGAAGAAAGGTAGTTAAGTTAAATTTATGGTTATGGTTATATTAAAGGATATTTATGTTAGATTTGGGAAAAAACTGATTGGCTAGCAAATGATTACTGATAGGGACCAGCTGCGATCAATCATATCACGTGCTCTTCTCCCCTTACTTCGCTTATTACACTTTTGAAAGGACAGGATTTTAAAAACAATAACACCATCATCTCTGTGTAAACTACTCACACTCTTGATTTGTGTTGTTTTTTTTTTACAATGCTGTTTTTTTTGCCAACTATTATCCTGGCATACATCACACACCGGCATCTGTAATCAAAGCTTTTCAATAAAACACAAAGAAAACAACAATATTTCTGTTTTAATAGCATATTGTTCGTCACCTTAGAATTATAAGGTTCTATCTGAAAGGTTTGCCAAAATTAAGTTATTGACATTTTCCTGTTAAATAACAACTTATTTAGATTATAAGACATGTATTTATAAATTGTTTACGTTTTAAGAACTTTTATTTAAAAAAACAAATATTACACACATACTGTTTCCTATGGAATGCAAAAATCTTGAAGCTCAATAAATCAAAATCATTCAGAGTGCAGATAGAACCTTATAATTCCAAGGTGACGTGTTGTATAAACATACAGGAGGTTTTCGTTTGTTCCCATAGTTACCAATGGTTTTGCTCACCTGTTCCCTCTGTAGTTTATCTCTTTTGCATTCATTCCCCTTGTTTTGTGATGTGAAAGTGTGTTCTTTCTGCAATTGTGTTAGGACTTATTATTCCTTTGGCTATGGGTAAAAGAAAAAAAAAGGCAGTGATAGTTACATTATTATTTGTTAAAACCAGTTCGTTGTCAAGCCAAGTTAAGCTTTATTATCATTTTGCTCATGTGTGGACATCCAGTGATGACAAGGCATTCAAATTAAAATATTATTATGAGCCAATATGCAGCATAACAGACTTTATGGCTAAAAATCACTGGAAGTAAATGAGAACGGAAGTCGAACTTAACGTACAATAGCTGTGCCTGCTCTTACATAAAAAAATATTCAATTCAGCTTCATTTGTATAGCGCTTTTACAGTGTAGATTGTGTCAAAGCAGCTTTGTATAAGCTAAGCTATTGTATAATAATAAGGTGGATACTTCTTTTTTTAAAGCCATTTTTCATTATCTACAGCAATAGTTAAGCTGTTTCTGTTTTCCAATATTCATGAAAACATTTGTGTGAGTGTTTTCTGAGTCACGATCATTATGGACACTGATACAGACATACTTTAGTCATTAATTAGGAGGTCTGGAGGAAACTCCGTGGCTCTGGTCTGTGTTTATGAGGACAGTTGCAATGGTCAGTGTAGGATGAATCCACTGGACTGAAAATGTGGCCAATACACAATCATACTGTACACAAACTAATAGCCAGCAACTTCTTCAGCCCACACAATGTACTCAAACACATTCACACGCACACAAACACACACTGTGCCAAAACCTGTGATTTTGGAAGTAAATTTATACATGTTTGCTGTGGTTTGAGTCTTTCGGTCTCCCACACAAACACCCACTCTCAAACAGACAAACATGCTCATGCTTGAGGAGTTTTACACAGCATTACTGTCAACTTTGACCATTCTGACATTTTGAGCATTTATAATAGTATCTTTTCTGGACAGAAGATGTGTTTGTGGGTGCATTATTATATCTTAATGTTACAAAACTGTTCAGTGCAAAGCTGTTTTATAACAGGCTGCAAAAAAACATCAATCAGTCAGTATATTCTTTCATAGTCATTATTCACGGTCAACATTTTCCATATTTTAAATAAAAAAGAAAGAAAGAAGAAATCACTATTAAAATCTATTTAAATAGTGATTATTATAATTTTTGTTCATTTTATTTTTAAGGATTCATTCATTCATTCATTCATTCATTCATTCATTCATTCATTCATTCATTCATTTATTCATTCATTCATTTTCTTTTCGGCTTAGTCCCTTTATTAATTAAATTTATCCAGCATATGTTTTTTTTGCAGCGGATGCATCTGCAACCCATCATTGGGAAACATCCATACACATTCATTCACACACATACACTACGAACAATTTATCCTACCCAATTTACCTATACCACATGTTTTTGGAGTTGTGGGGGAAAGCGGAGCACCCGGAGGAAACCCACATGAACACAAGGAGAACATGCAAACTCCACACAGAATTGCCAACTGATCCAGCTGAGACTTAAATCAGTGACCTTTTTGCTGTGAGGTGAATGTGCTACCCACTGCACCACCGTGTAGCCCCATACATTCATTTATTTAATTTATTGTTTAGTTATTTATTTTTAATGTAAAATATAGCTTTTAAAATAGTAAATATTTCTAAAATGCATATATGAGCAATATCTCACTCATAGCAGTGCAATATGGCTGTATGTCGCCACTGGTGGGAGGTGTTCGTTGGCATGATGCCATTGCCACTAGTGTCCCACCAGTGACGATATACAGCCATATCTCACTGCTACTCATGTGTCATTGCGCTTATACAACAGTTTGACAGCACAATTGTGTATATAAAAAATCAAACATGAAGAGTCTCAAAAACCCTTTTGTAAGTGGAACTACTTTCTTCCGCCATTCATTCACATCTACAGCTGATGACCGAACACTAGAAACTTACTAATTCACCAACAGAGCTAGTATTTCATTGATCCTCTGGCGTAACATCTAAGATGATGACATCAACAGAGTTTCCCCAGTATTTCTCTGATGTAATCGGAATATCACAATAAATAATCCCAAAAAGCCAAAGCAAACACTACCAGAGTATGGTATAAATACAGCACTACAACATACATATTCCTGTTGTACAATATATATATATATATATATATATATATATATATATATATATATATATATATATGTATGTATGTAAGCATGTACGTATATATATATATATATATATATATATATATATATATATATATATATATATATATATATATATACATACGTATATGCACACACATGTACGTACGAGTATATATATATATATATATATATATATATATATATATATATATATATATATATATATATATATAATGCATTATTATTCTTATTTTTTGGGAATGCATAAAAAAATGCAAACATTTTACAATAAAACATTTTTAATATATTTATTAGCATTTTTTTACATTTAGAATTCATCTTTATTTTTAAGGGCCCACCATCAGTTCTGTTATTTATACCTTTTTCAGTTTATTTATTTTAATTTTGTTATAAGTGTTTTAGCATTTATAAATTTGATTTTTAATACCTTCATTAAGGTGGAAATATCAATTACCCCTTCAGACCTGAATTATGTTCCAAATTTCAGAAAAATGGGATGTCATGTTATGTCCATTGTAATGGACGCAGGGTCTAAAGGGGTTAATTCTCCCACTTATTAATGCATTTTCTTTTTATATTAAATAGCATATACAATATTACTTTTTAGTAAATTTGTTGTACTTTTTAAATACTTTAAAAAACGTTTATATTCCTTAAAAGAAAAACTAATTGCAGAATTTAAATTTTTCATTTACTTTTGTTCATGAATATTACATTGTCAGTGTTTTTAAGTTGCACACAAACATCAGCATGCCCTCAAGTCCTAAAAAAAAGTATCTTCAGTATCTGAACTAATCAGCTTGTGTGTTCTTCTCTGTCTCCTATTAGATTATGACCTCTCCAAACTGAGGGACTTCATGGACCAGCAGGTGGACTCCTACATTGATAAAGGCATCCTTGAGAAGGACGAAGGTGACGTCATCAAGAGAATCTACGGAAGCCTGTAGGAACAGCGCAAACGCTAAGATCTACTAAATACTCGGACCGGCATACTAACACAGATCCTAATGCTAGAACTCCTAATAAATCATATATAGTCTGTGAATCAGACAGTATTTCTAATTCCCTCCCGATGGCAATATCTTCTCTCAGTCAGCAATAGAACACAATCTAGTTCTAGACGAGCCACAATCACATCTGAGTTGTAAGTGTTCTTACGCATTAGGACAGAACATGTGCATCTGCTACCTAGAAGATTGAAATTCAGTGGGTTTTTTGCTATGACTTGCAGATCAGTGAAAATAGAAGCTTTTGCAACTCTTTCGCAATAGACTTTTACAGCGCCATATGCATATATCTGTACGTAAACATTCACTCATGTATGGTGTATAGCATTCGCTAATCTTTTGATCTTTTTTGATGAAGGAAATTAACGTATTATTATTTTTTCTCCGTCGACCAAAAAACATCCAAAAACCAATCAGCTTTGACTGTCATTAAATTGCTTTCCTCTTCTGTTGTGGTTTTGTCTCCCAGTCTACAGGGGGCGATCTTTACATCTCCCTTCTCTATCTTTAATTACGTTTCTCGGTTTGGGTTTTCCGTTTTTCGACTGTGTATATTCCACATGCTAGAGATTCACACACATCGAGTATTTTTAAATGTAAATATTGTGATTTTTTTCCAGAAATCTATTAAACATTGCCTTTCTTTAATTACGTAACTTGTGTTGTTGGTCTTTTTTTGTTTGTTTGTTTGTTTATTTTTCGTAATGGCCGGAGTTGGGTGTAAGGTGTTTCGCAGCAATATGTTACTGTATTCAAATTTTTACAACGTAACGTAACGAATTACACTTAGAATTTGTGTAATCTGATTATCGTTACTAAAGTCAGTGTAATTGCATTACTTACGTTACAAATGTAGTTTTTGGTATAAAAAAAAAAAATCTTTTTTTAAATCACGTTTTCTGCTGCAACGTAAGTTAATGAGCTTGCTCCTTTAAATTGCTGGATAATGCGAGCCGATATGGTTATTGTTGATAGTGGTTGTTTCTTCAAGTAGAAATACAGACATTACTTTGATTTTACTGAGCGTACAAACTAAAAATATTGCTGTGAATTACAGTCTAAAGAACTTTTCACTACTTATAACTTTACCAGCAACTTGGTCAAGCACTTGAATAGAAAGCATTACTTGTCACCAAAGAGGAAACCGGCGCCCAAAAACACGGCAGCCCAACTCAGCCTTAACAGGCTAAATATAATTTTTGTGCAGGATCGGGACTAAAGGTTTCTTCTGAATGTGAAGAGAAACAGCTGCTTATAGGGCCGTTCGCATAATGTGTCTTTTGCGCGTACCCATATTGGGAGAGCATATTGCGCACACTCAAATTTTCCAGGCACACCTAGTTAAAAACTGCAAGTCACGTGACATATTTTGGTAGATTAATTACCTTAAACGGTCAGTAATATGCTTTATTATTATTATTTACAAAAGAAAAAATAAATAGTATACATTAGCAGCAAATAAATTAGCAAACAGTTTAGCTTATTAAAATTAATAGCTATTATAAAGAAACAAAATCAAGTTGTCAAATCTCAATCTTCTCTTCACTGTATAACTTACACATTCTGATTAAAGAGCAACGAATGAATCTCTTATATGGATTTTTTTTTGTTTGATTACATTAAATAACAGGTGTCACTTTAAAAATGCACACATCTAACATTATAATGGAAGCATTCAATTGTTTTCCAAACTGTTCATGCTAATTTAGGAACCATCCAAAAAAAAAAAAAAAAAACACCAAGATCGACACCTTTAGATGTTATTAATATTAAATGCATAGATGTCTGTTCAAACACGCACCCAAGACCCAGACTTTCGCTCAGCTTCAAATCACGTGTACAGAATCCATTTGGGAAACTATTTATCATCTATTTATCACAATGGACGGCGTCAGTCACGCACCACTACATGACTGTTTTGAGGATTGCATAGGAGGAGCGACAGCACCTGTTATGAAAAGGAAGGGAATCACACCTGTTTTTATATTTATTTCAACAGGTTTTCGTGCCTAAATAAAACAAAAGCAGAGAGCAGACTTGCATTTAAGAGCAAAGGTCGGCCCCTGGTGGTTTGGCAGTATGGATTGCGTATAGGAAGATTAGCTCTTTAATGTTTAATGCCACCCTTCAGAGAAAGACTAAAAAAAGGGATAAATACAGGAAAATACCTTTACAGGATGTTATGTTAGCAGGATAGAACAGTAAAATACGAGAGAATCCCAGGAAAAACAGGAGGGTTGAAAGGTATCGTGTAATATTGGTGTCGTCATAGCAGCTTCTGCAGTCCCTTTTCAGATGCTGCACCGGCTAAATCAATCGTCTGATCTCGGAGTGCTGTCGGGGTACTTTGATGCTACATGTGGTAGTCACATGGCATCGGCGCAACGTGAAGTCGGACAAAATTTCTAACCAGCAAGCACCGATGAAAGACGGTCGAACCCACCTTAAATGAAATTCTGGGTTAATGTAGAAAGCTGATTATCAGCATTATGGTAGCAACAAATCCTAATTGCACGGGTTTAGTTGTCAAAACTAATCCTGAGTTTGTTGAACCACTATCACGGAACAGGCCATAATAGAGTGTGCAAGTCCTCTGCCAGCAGTCTCAATACAACGAAACAATAACCAATCCAGCTACAATTAAATTTAGACCGCATTTACACTGCACTGTTCAAGTGACCCAATTTCGATTTTTTTCTCCCATGTGGCACAGATCAGATATGGCCCATGTATGTTTAAACAGGAACAAACCACATGGATTCCGATTTACTCAATATGATATGAAAACCCGATATGAATCGGATCTGTGTTCTCATCTGTGTCTGCAGTATAAGCAAGTAGATCAGATTTTCACCTGTCAATGTGAGTCGCGCGTCATTAAAAACCATAGCGAATGATGTCAAGTCTAAGGCTTTCATTTCAGAACAAACTTCAGCAGAGTCCCAAACCTTAAATCTCAAACACGAGGACTAAAACATCTTTCATGTTGTCATATAGCACAGGTAATCAAGCACGTTAACGAGAGCGAGAGAGCGCAATGTCCGCCACGAAACCAATATAAAACCAGTGCATACATCACGTGCATAAATCACGCCATGACATACGAGCGATCCTCTGATGAATCCTGGCCTTAAAGCGTCCCTATATCTGTGGTTACACTCCGTAAACAGCGGTGAGTTTGGTGAACTGATGATCTTTTGTTTAGTCAAAAAGATTTAACTAGTCATCTAGTTTGCATATTTGCATTGTTTATATTGCCGTGGTCAGCATTCATCATGCTGTGTGTGTGTGTGTGTCAGTGAGCTGCACCAACCCAAATATGGTCAATTATGGATCGTCTGGGCATTCTAGAGACATTTTGTGGCATCTGTATCTGTCTGCGGACTGCAAGACAGGGGCGTAACATAAAGGGGGGTAACTTGCAGCTATCGAGATCCTGTTGAACCATGCGAGATGTCACAACAAGATGTTGTTGGCAAGATGGCCGAAATACCTACCAGAGTATTATTTTTCACCAAATGTTTTCATGAGTTTTCTCCAAATTTATCCACAAGCAATTCATTTGATATATTATTATATTTATTCATGTTGTCATATAGCACAGGTAATTAAGAATGTTAACGAGAGCGAGAGAGCGCAAAGTCCGCCACGTAACCAATACAAACTAATACAAAACTAGTGCATACATCACGTGCATATATTACACCATGGACATTACATAAGATGCCTAAAGGTTTAAAAAAAGTCTATATATCAAAAGAAGATGGACAAATGAGAACCTTTCTGTCATAAACTATAGTAAAACAGCTTGTCCAAAGCTGCCAACAGATTACATACAGGAAAAGAGAAAAGCGCTCTTATATTATAAGCTGTTAGTCAGCGCCCGCTCTTTTTCCCCCCCCCCTTTTATTACACCTTTGCCATGTGCTGTGTACATGCAGACAATCGGATACAAGTCACTTATAAAAGATGACGTAAGCAGGTCATCAAAAAAATAAAAAATAAATCGGATAGTCACAAGATCGAAATTGGCCATCAAGATCTGCAGTGTAAATGCAGCCTTAGAAGCCAACTCTATTTTTTTGTTAAAAACTGAGAACTTATTTCTCATGGCACTGTTATCTAACTATCTCCACTTGCCTGTGGCTGTTTTTATAGTCTTTATGTGAACATCCATCCTATAATAACCCAATACTTCATGCCAGATCTATGATTCATGAAACAGGAGCTCAGTTTACAGAAGCATTTATTCTGCACCACTCAAATCAAACAGTACAGTAAAACTTTTTTGTTTTTAATTTATTTAACCCCCAACACACTAAAAACACAACATTCACACTAAAACAGCATTATTTATCCCTTTCAAACCCACACGTAAAGCTTTTATAGGCAAACAAAACGTATATAAATTAAAATCAGCAAGCAGCCACACAGAGTCCGGGTTGTTTTTATCTGCAATACAGTATATAGAGGATAAACTGCAGATACAGTGTTTCTTATAAGCAGAGGTTATCATAGGTTTGAGATCTACATGTGGTCGGCCATGGCTCTTCCTATAGTAAATGAACTATCCTTACTATTATGCGAGACAGAAGGATGATAAAAATCAGAGATAAAATCAGTGTAATACTGCTGAAGAAGGCAATGATGGACCCTCAGCACAAGAGTATGGCATGTGGTCCTGTGTTGCAGTTTGGGTCAAGTTAAAAACAAAGCAGACAAAAGAGGGATGGAAAGTTGATGATGGGTCATTGTCAGCGCTGCAGGAAAACAGATCTCCATCAGATCTCCTGATATGAGTTTGTGTCATCTTCCTCTCTGAAATAAAACATACAAACAATTTATTAGGGTTATCATGATACTTAAATTCGATACCAATCAATACCGAAATTTAAAAAATGTTTATCTCACGCTAATATTTGACAGTGCTGGTTTACCATTGTGTTCATGTGCTCAACAGAAATGACTGTGATTGGCTGTGAAGGTCATCAGTTCACCAAACTCACTGCTGTTTACGGAGTGTAAACACAGATACAGAGACACTGGAGGGTTTCAAATTCACGCCGATCAGCTGGTTTGTCTATAAGCTGACATACGAGTGATGAAACGTGGCCTTAAAACACTCCGGTGTCCCTGTATCTGTGGTTGCACTCCGTAAACAGCGGTGAGTTTGCTGCACTGATGACCTTTATTTAGTTAAAAAGATTTAACTAGTCATCTAGTTTGCATATTAGCATTGTTAATATTCCTTTGGTCAGCAGTCATCATGCTGTGTGTGTATGTGTCAGTGAGCTGCACCAATCCAAATATGGTCAATTATGGATCGTCTGGGCATTCTAGAGACATCTTATGGCACGTGTATCTGTCCGCGGACTGCAAGACAGGGGCGTAACATAAAGGGGGGTAACTTGTAGTAAGTTAGAGGCGTAACTTGCAGTTATCGAGATCTCATTGAACCATGCGAGATGTCACAACAAGATGTTGTTGGCAAGATGGCGGAAATACCTACCAGAATTTTTATATTTACCAAATGTTTTCATGAGTTTTCTCCAAATTTATCCACAACCAATTCATTTGATATATTATTTTATTTATTCATAACGCAACTTCACATTGCAACTCCACTCGCTGACTTCTTAATTTGTCTTGTCATGACAGAAAAGCAGGTCGCACACCAGAAGCGATGAGTTTTAGATGCATTTTAGAATTCTAAACATAGGTTTCTATTAGGGTCACGACTCAGGACGCTGTTCATATTTCTGCAGCCCCACAAAGCGCCATCTGATTAGTTTCATTTTAAATAACATGCGAATGTGGGCGTCTGGTGTGTGATACTTTAATCTGTCATATGCGCGCCGTGTCTGGTGTGTGACCTCCTTTACCCCACTTGGCGTCAACTCCTGTGGTTGCAAATAACAGTACAACGGTGAGCGCATCAATTACTGTATGAAAGCCTCCGCAACTCACGGCAATAATAACAGTGATGGTTGGGTTTAGGTTTGGGGAAAAAGTAGACGTTAATAACTGACGGTTGGGTTTGGGGTTGTGGCAGGTATAGACGTTAATTGTGATGGTTGTATTTAGGGATTAGCATGTGAACACAATGGCATATCAGCGGTGTTTAGGAACATGCTGAACAGCGATCAATTGTTAGCTGGAAATAAACGTTTTTAAAATTTTAGTATCAATTGGTACCGAATTGCAGTATCGTTACAACACTACATATTGTACGGTTGTCACGATACTGCAACTCGATCCCAATTGATATTTTTTAAATACTGCAACATAAGGGTGTCACAATCCTCCAAATTCTCGATTCGATTACATTTTCGATTCTGATGGCACGATTCTATTCGATTTTCGATTATGAATAATTAATTAATTAATGACCAATTAATTATTTGTAGCCTACCATTTAAACTACCTGACCTGCATGGTCTTTGTTTTACCCATAAACAAATCATACAGTAAATGAATAAAGGCAAGTTACTAGGGATGTAACGGTATCAGAATTTCACGGTACGGTAATACCTCGGTATGAATGTCACGGTACGGTATTTATTGAATCATTTACAGGAAAAAAAAAACTTTTGAAAATACTCCAAAAAAGTGCCAAAAGTGTCAATGACATACAAATTAGCCATCTATCTGTTAGCTTTGAAACAGGAACTTCAATTTTAATAACAAAAAATTATTAAACCATGTAAAAAAATAAAGTTTCAATTTAGTATTGTTGAAAACTCATCACATTCAACATTTAATCACTCACTTAGATAGAGATGGGTTTAAAGAAAAATTATCATATAATTATAATCTGGTAAAAGCTGGTATCTTTACAATGTCCCCTGCAACAGAAAAAAACCCTCTCATTTGGGACTGAGGTTTCTGGGACAAGAGAGATATGACTTGGCCCATGTTGACAGCAGTGGGGTAACGTTGTGCATTGTCTTTCCCCCACTTGAGAAGACAAACCATGAGTGAGATAGAGGTCTCTTTGCGGTACAAGTCAATGTCTGCATCAATCTGAACAGTGCTGTGTTTCTGCAGTCCCCATGACTGTTACTAGTCGTATTCCCCAACTTGCAGGCACGTGCACACATAGGGCTCAACCTGTGCAGTGCACATGCCCTTTTTAGTCTTGGATAGAAAATGCCCTTCCAAAACGATCAAAAGTGCCCCCGCGACAGTCCAGCCCTTCAGTAGGCGCGCGACAACACCTCTCTTGGTATGCGCGCTCAACCCCCCCCCCCCTCCCCCACCCCCCCCCCCCTTTACAATACGCGCGCCACAACACAGCTGATCAGAACGCGCGCGACAGCACCGCTATTCAGCACGCGCGCGGCGACAACACCCGCTTTAGGTTCGATCATTTCCATCTTTTTTTCATCTCCGCTACTAGCAGCACACTCCATTTCCGCATTACTGGATCTGTAGCGACAACAGACCGCAAAGGATTATGGCCACGCCGGGGCTGATGGGAAATGAAGTTTCAGCTACCTCCCGTTCGCTTCATTCGCCTGAGCAAATTTTCTCTGAAGATCTATAGTTTTACCGAGTCATGCGACTTCGGTAATATCGAAAAAATTTAATATTGCGGTATGACGGTATTTACAATACCGTTACATCCCTACAAGTTACACATAATTACCACCTGTCAATCACTTTTTTTTGCGGGACTCGTGAATAGGCAGTGATCTGTGTCGTTATAATGGCGTCGGTAAAAAAGAGGCACAACCAACAGGAACCAGCCAACAGTATCTGAGGTGTTCGCTAAAATGACTAAGTACAAGTGAGTGAAAGATTAAAGCAGTCCTCTGACTGCCTGGACCTGCTGTCTGGAGCGCATGTCTGTGTGGTCACGTGATGTGCAATTTCAGAGGTAGAGAGGAAGGAGGGCTGCTCAGAAATGCTACACGCCACTGTGGATGTCAAATCGTTGTCGTTCTAAAATGCCATTTAAAAACAAAGACAGTGTAAACAGGGCCTGAGTGTGTACTTTTCGCGAGAGGATTTGTAACGGGGGCAGGCGGAGGATCGCGATGCCGGTGTTGTCTATCGGACAAACCGTACGTAATACATACATAGCAGAGCTTGCAAAACTGTGTTTTTTTGTCGACAACACGAACGTTGTCAACATAACTTAAAAATCGAAATCGTGACACCCCTACTGCAACAATAAAAAAGGTAACACTTTTTAATAACTACACACTATAAATAATTTACTAGGCATTAGCATCTGGTGAATACATTATTTGTTAAGCATTAACTCTACATTAATAAACAGTTTATGCTGTATTCTTGACTTACTAACACATGTATAATGTGCTTAATAATTGTGCTTTTATATTGTTTATGATTCATTTTTCATTAATTATCACATTATTTACAAACCAGTTAATTAAGAATAGTTGGTGGTTTTTAAAGATCATTCGTAACGAGTAAGTAAACAATTAATAAACTATTCAAGTTACCATTCATATATCTTATTATTCAGGGGTATACTGATACTGTAGTTAATTTGTACATTAATAAATGCTTTATTAACTCAACTTCATGCAGTTTTATGACCTAATCTAAAGTGAGGGCTATTTATGCTTCGTTCATCCCTTATGAATGACAATTAAAGGCTTGGTTCTATTCTAAACAGGAAAAAAAGAGAGAAAATAAACGGCTTTATTCATTTCTATTCATTTGAAGATGCACAAATGAAACTTCAAGTGAAAAATAAATCTTTGCAACCTTATGTAAAATACAATTACTGTACAGTTTAGACATCGCTAAATAACATTGAAATGTTGCATCATATTAAATTGTAAAATAATTATATTGTTGTTGTTTAACCCAACTTGTACAGTAACTTTAAGGTAGTTTTATTTTTAAATAGGATTGCAAAGATTACCGTTCATTTAAAACCAAGCTTTTAGTCCTCACTTTAGATTAGCTCACAAAACTGCATGAAGTTGAGTTAATAAAGCATTTGTTTACATCGATAGAAACTATTAATATATGCCTGAATAATAAGATATATACACATTGATTTCAATAGTTTATTAATCATTTACTAACTCATTCTGAATGATCTTAAAAACCACCAACTACTCTTAAATACAAATGCCTTGTAAATAATATAATACTTAATTTAGTATTGAAAAATAAATCACTCACAAATTATGAAAATCCAATTATTAGGCACATTATAAATGTGTTTTTATGTCAAGAATACAGCATTTGTATCTGTATTTATAAACTGTGTTAACGTTAACATTAACGTTTATTAATGTAGAGTTAAGGCTTAATAAAATAATGAATTCACAAGATGCTAATGCCTAAAAAATTATTCATAGTGTGTAGTTATTAGGGGTGTCACGATTTCGATTTTTAATCGAAATCGATCGAAATTTATGCTCAACTTCGATTATCGAATCAAAAAACAGAATCATCGATGCTGCCACGCCCCCATGTCACGTTAGCTTGGCTTGCCAAGCGGGAAAAAAACATGCTTGTTGAAGTGCTTGTTAAACTGCAGACGCAGGAGACCCGTCGACAGAGCTTAAACCCTCTCCTCTTTTAATGAAGTTGCCGGTGTGGAAGTATTTTGGATTTCCAGTTAGTTACGTTGACAACGTTCGTGTGGTCGACAAAAATTTTTAATTGTTTTTAATTGACATTTTAGAACAACAACAATCCACATCCACACTGGCGTGTAGCATTTCTAAACAGCCCTACTTCCTCACTACCGCTGAAAACGCACATCACGTGACCAAACACACTCATTCACACACAGAAACAGATGCACACACATTGTCATGCGCTCGAGACAGCGGGTCAAGGCAGTCAGCGAGTCAGTAGACTGCTTTAATCTTTTACTTTTACACAAGTACTTAGTCATTTTAGCGAACACCTCAGATACTGTTGGCTGGTTTCTGTTGGTTGTGCACCGTTTTTACCGATGCCATTATAACGACACAGATCACTTCCTATTCACGAGTCCCGCATAAAAAAGTGATTGACAGGTGGTAATTATGTGTGTATCTTGCTTTTATTCATTTACTGTATGATTTGTTTATGGGTAAAACAAAGACCATGCAAGTCAGGCAGTTTAAACTATAGGCTACTAATAATTAATTCGTCATTAATTAATTAATTATTTATAATCGAAAATCGAATCGTGACTTTAGAATCGAAAATGTAATCAAATCGAGGATTTGGAGGATCGTGACACCCTTAGTAGTTATTATAAAGTGTTACTAAAAATAAACATACAAACACAAAGAAGGAAATTATTTTTTCATTCGTTTAACACATTAACACCTGTATAAGTGTCTAAAAATGTAATTGTAAAATAAAATGATTCTTAAACAGCAACATTGATTGCAATTAGAATGATTTCCGAAAGAGTAATAATGGTAAAGATTCTGCTTTGAAATCACAGGTATAAATGACATATTACAATACATTCAAACACAAAAAACCAGCACAAATTTGCCAGTTTTAACTGAACTTTGGATCAAATAAAGGGAGGTTTGGTCAACAGGCTTCTTTTTTTAATGCTCTTAAACTTTCAAACCAGTAGTGTGGAGCCATTAAACTAAGGTGCACCAATATGATATAATCTAGAAACACTTGATCTGCTACCACTGACAGCTATTAGCAACAGCGTTAAACCTGTTGGCTTCCCAGTGCCAGCCATCTCTTCTCTGCCTAAAGGAAACCGTTCACTGAGATTTCTGAGCAAACAAATGTATCCGGCTCTGTTTGACTTCCTGTGTTCCTTAAGCAGGCTGTTTAAACAGTGGAAAGTTGTTGAGATTTGTTTGAAGCTTTCGGATTGGCAGTTGGGAGTGTAAATACACTGATTATTAGCCATTGAGCATTTCCATGAGCTGCAGTATTGATCTGATCAAAATGTCACGTTGGTCACGCAGATCACTCGATGCAGAAGTATAAATTTGCCTTATGATGCATTCACACCAGACGCGGAAGAAATGCCAAGCACGAGTGATTTACATGTTAAGTCGATGCAAAAATGTGAATAGACATCCTGCGGTGTGATACGCACGAATGAGGTGGCGCAGAAGACATGACGAGATGAGCGATTTGCGCGATTGATGTGCTTATGGCGTGAATCACTTGATTTAAAATATCTGAACGCGCCACGTTAACCAATTAGGAGTTTTGTCTTGTAGTGGCGTGCTTGGTGCCTGTTGTTGTTGTCCTGGGCGGGAAATCCTCCAGAAAACAATTGGTCAAACTGGGCTCGGCTAAGTCAGAAGCACCGCTGAAAGCTTTCATCATCCAGATTTAGTTTCTATAAACAAATTCTCTAAATGGTTCATTTAATCGATGCTGTTTTTCAGCAAATAAACAGATATTCTCTCAATAAAATCCATGTTAGCCATTTAGCAATGAAACTAGAGTCACCGGGCAGACAGAAGCCCCGCCCATGATGTGAATCCGCATCTGTTGTGAAGTGAATTTGAGGCGCAAAAGACGCACCATTGAAGCTGCTAAACTCAAAATGTTCACATGTCTATTTACGCACAAATAGCATGATTTATCCACTATTTTGGCATGCTGCATCTGGTCTGAACACAGCATTAAGCTGAAGGAAAATTAATGAATGATTTCATTATTACTTTTCACCTACATATCATCAGTTTTGGCCCATGCAAAATTGACCCTTTGAAAGACTAGCATGGGTTCTGAGGATCTGGAATATATTGGATTTCATTAGCTGTCCTTGGATGTTATTAGCTTCTTACTAAGCTTTATGGTCGCATCAAACATATCTCCAGAAGAATATAATAGTCTTAAAGATATATTATGATAGACTGCTCTAGATATGTCAGTGCGCCTGCCATCTTGGAACATTTATGTCCATTTATGTTCATAAAGTTTTTTTCCTTGCCGCTGTCACCACTAGCTTGCATGGTATGGGATCTGTAGAGCTGCACATCGATGGATTTACTCTTCAGTGTTTGGACTCGCAGTAGTGATTTTTAAACCACACTGAACTGGGCTAAACTGAACTGAACCTAAACTTTAAAAACTGAACTATACTATTTCAATTTACTATGATCTTTTATGTGAAGCTTCTTTGACACAATCTACATTGTAAAAGGGCTAAACAAATAAAGGTGAATTGAATTAAATGTCCCATCCAAACAGTAATGGATTTAGAAAACTGCACAAAAAAAAAAAAAGTTTTCAATTGTTTTGCCCTTTCGTCCACATGACGACATCGGTGTTGCTGCCCCTTTCATAGCCATGTAGATAGGCAAACTGCCACTTTTTGGAAACAATGACACCACAGTATCAGGTGTCTAGGTGGAGGAAGAGCAGAGAACAACAATGCAGATTACAGAGCTGTGTTTGTGCTGTAGGCAAGCTAAGTTTATTAGCACGATTAGAGAAATACCTAGAAATGCTGTGTCCACTAGACCAGTGTTTTACAACCCTGTTCCTAGAGGCACACAAACAGTACATATCTTGCATGTCTCCCTTATCTGCTTCATTTATTTCAGGTTTTGGAGTCTCTCCTAATGTTTTGATTAATTGATTCAGTTGTTTTTGATTAGGGAGAGGTTAAAAATGTGTACTGTTGGTGTGTCTTTAGGAATAGGTTTGGGAAACACTGCACTAGACTAGCTAGACATCGGTCCAGCTAGTTGGTTTGGTGTGTTCCACACGTCGATTCTCATCAGATTAACGTTGAATCGAGTTGGCCTGATTCAGCTTGTAGAATCAGAGTTGACCATCGGCTAAAGAACGTTCTAATTGGTCATTCAGCAACGAATCATCCGCTTGTTAAGTGATGACGTATTGGTGACATATGTAATACTGTTTCCGGGTCCAACCCGCCACTCATTTGAGTTGAGAAATAATTTGTTTTTTATTCATATCACACATTAAAGTTAATTTTATTTAAAGTCATAGTGTACACAACAATCTCTGGGCTTGCTGCATCACAAATACCAAAATTTTAACAATTTATAAAAAAAATGAATTACTTTCTGGCCATTGGATATTAGGCATGGACATATATATTGCGATCGTGATTTTCGAAAGTATTAAATCGCTTTGTAAACGTTTATTATTACCATTTCACGAGTCTCCCTATTCAGTTGAATAGAGCGCTTGGACCCGGAGGCCGCTTTGCGTGACGTCACACTTAATAAGCGGATAGCACGAGATCAAAACTGAAGTGGCGTAACCAAGTAAACACTTTCAGTCTACAGTGTGTGTACTGTTTGTGTTCGGTTCACTGAATCACACATGCACGTTATTATGACTTCACCCCTTCTCAAATCTGATCTCTGTGTACTGTTCTAATAAATGAATAACTCAGGAAATTGCTTGATTTGGTATCAGGCATGTTAAAAAGTAAGTCTTTGTTGATAAGTGCAAGGAGACGTGAATCATTTCAAATGATTTAGTTCGATTTGGTGAACTAGTTCAACCTCTTTACTTAGAAGATCCAGTAAAAAGAATGATTTGTTCGCTAACACGAAAATAAAAGCAATTATTGGACGCAAATGTGTTAAATTAATACTTTTAAGTGTCTGCTCGGGTTGTATTTAATGCTGTCAAGATGTTGCTGTCATGTCGAGCCGTTGTTTTTGTCGCAGGAGCAACAGCAAACACTGACTGGAAAAGGATAGGCTTGATCCGGCCTTTGGCAGCAGGATTGAACGTACGGCTTAAACACCAGGTGTAAAACTGGCATCGCAAAGTAAATAAAATTGACTTCTTGAAGGCTTATATATTAAATATATTTACAAATACAAAAACTGATATAAATGTAGTTAGTTTCAGTTATTTTTGTATGTACACAATAGTCTCAGTTACTTCTAGTTTAAAAACAAAAATTGTTTTTATTTTTGTTAACGAAAATGTTTTTTCAATTGTAGTTTTCGTTTTTTTTCCTTCATTTTCGTCAACTATATTAGCCTTGACATATAGGTTTGGTCTTCCTTTTTTATCTGGAGGGAGACTTTTCTTGAAATGAAACCTTTAGAATTCACAAAAAAAAAAAAAAAAAGGAATCATTGCCATCCCGATGTAGCCTCAGTGTGTCAGAAAAATCAATGAGTTTTCCAATATAGCACAACATCGCACACCATCTGCTTGAAAACTCAAATTCTCAAAAAGCTAAATAATTTTATGATAATGTGTTTGCTTGAGCTTTTATATTAAACTAAATATGTATTCTTCTATATATTTTATGTCATCTATGTTAACTAATGATTTCATTTTGTATTGTGCATGTTTAGACAAATCCTCTGCTGAAGTCTATTGGAGACATAGATATTCTCACAGTACATCTGTACAACTATCAAGGACTCACAGACGAGGTTTGATCATTCCAATATTGTGGGTTATTCGACGCTTGTTTTAGGTGCTTAAACAAGTTGAATTGGTATTCGTCTGATCTTGTAATGTCTGAGTGTTGATGTAACAATCTGGTAACTGCCAGCAATAGTCTACGCCTATTGGTTAAGTGTAAATAGCATTAAAAGTCAAACATGTTATAACCTGTAATGTACTGGAATCAACAGAAACATCTCCCAAAGTTCAGCAGGTCGACTGAATGAACATGTGCGCAAGCTTACGCCTGAAGACATCTCAGTAATATGTCTTTATATGCTTCGAGACAGGACTGACTTGACTGGTTCCATTCTCCATTCTCCTGAAATCAGAGCAGAGACTACAAGGCTTTCCTCAAAAAAACTCCTTCCTAATTTGCTTGAAAATGTGTGCGCACAAATGACTAATTCAGCTAAAATAAAACCTGCAGTGCTTTAGATTAATGGATCTGACAGACAAGCTTAACACAGGTCAGCAGACTTCATTCTCAGCCATCATTTGCTCCAGTAAGCTTTCTACCTCAACAGCATTTCCTGAAGTGTGCTGACTAAAACAGTGCTCTGGTGTACATTAAGAAAAAAAAAAGAGTAACAAATTACTTTAAAGAGTATTAAGAAGGACACAACTGAACTTCCTTTATGCTACCTATATGTAGAACTGTAATGTGGCATTCACACAAGACGTGGCTTGGGCAAACAAATAGTGCTATTTGGGCATAATTAGACACGTGAACATACTCGCTTCATACACACGTCATACTCACTCACTTTCACAATAGATGCAGATTCGCGTCATAAGTGGGGCTTCTGTTTGCCCAGTGACTCGTTGCAAAATGGCTAACATTGATTTTATTGATAGAGTTGCTGTGTTTTGTGTGCTTTAGGAAGGCTGAAAAACAGCAAAGATTCGTTTTGGCCGCAAAGAAATCATTTATTATTTCCATTTTATTCATTATCTGAATGATCTTTTATTTTTAAAAATCATATATTTGAACGCCCAAATTTAACGCACGAGCAGCAACACGAGTAAGAAACAGAGGTCTTTGAAACATTTCTTTGCTAAGGGGAAAAGGCCCAATGAAGGATCCGCAAACTGCCAAGGATTGAATTCACAACCCATTTGTCAACAAATCAGGTGGGTCCACCATGTCTGTGCAAGAAGATGAACTGTTGAAGATTGCAAAAGCCTTCTAGGGGCTGTTCGCATATTTCTTCTTTTCTAGAGTTAGCGCAAGTTAATTCCAATAGAGGTGCGAGCTCGCGCCTTCCATACACACCCAGTTGAATAAATGCCGCGAGCACACTGCCAGTCACATGACAAGAACTGACTGATCATGATCAGCTTTTAAATGATATTAGTAGACTAATTATCTTAGACCAGGGCCGGAGCAAGCTGAACTGCCGCTCTAGGCAAAGGACGATCACGCCGCCCTCAACCCGAAAGTGAAAACACTTTAAGCTTGATGGCACTGCTTCCATGGCACGCACTAAGCAGCCACATTTGAATAAAACTACAGCCGTCATTCCAAATCTTCATACTAAATTTTTTATCAATATTGACAATGGTGTTCGGTCAATAAATATCAATATCGACTTTATCGCCCAGCTCTTTATCAAGTAAAAGAGCTGTCTCTCAGTTCCAGAGCAGTGCGCCAATCAGAAGGGTGAGAAGGAGAAGATATTTCCCTGAACAGATCCGCCACTTTTGACGCTCATAAACAGTCATAAAGTTCTCAAGAATTAGGAGGTTTGCTGAAGGCGCAGTTGTGGTGCAGTAAGGAATTTGCGTCTTTAATAAACTACGACAGTTTGCGTTCATTGAACGGTAAGAATGATTTAAAAAATCCATATGAAACAATCCCGTAAAAGTCATGTCTTGCTTTCAGTTTCAGGCTTAGTCACGTTTTGAACTCACACATAAGCGTGTGCCGAAGCCAAAGTGAATCACGATGAGGCACACCTCTTCCAACCCGCCCAGGGCAGGCCAAGTGAACCGTACCTGAGCCCGATTTCGCGCACTCACACTTCTCAAACGATCCGGGAAACGGGCCTTGGCAAGGTTCAGACAGCATAGTGTGAGTAGGCCCTTACATTTACATTTAGCAGATGCTTTTTTCTAAAGCAACTTGCATTTGAGGTGGCATACAGAGATTCAGAGGCAATACACACAAAAAGTGCTAATTATACAAAAGGAACGGTTTGAGTTTAGAGAATTAAGTGCTAGATAAAGGCGGAGGAGTTTAATTTTTAAAGAGAACAGCGTTTCTACATGTGGTTTGTCAAGCCCACTCACCTGTGTGAAGCTCACTTCATAAAGGCCCTTTTTTTAATCTTGAGTGATTGCAAGGAAATGTCTAATGCAAATGTACAAAACTGATGCACATGTCCGTTAAAATGACAGATAAAAGAGTGTGTTTCTTACAGGGGGTTTGTCAAGCCCACACACCTGTGTGAGTGAAGAAGCCTACTTCTTTAGGAGTAAAAAAAGTACAGTTTTTAAGATACGTCTTTAGAAGGTAACCAATACACAGAGCACACACAGCTAGATGTCTTACTTGAACATCTAGATTATAGCTTACTCTTTTTGGAACAGAGCTTCCATTTACGATTAATACATCTTTTGATCTCTTAAATAAGGCAGACAGACTATAAAGCAGGTCAAAAGTTAATTTACCTCCCACCATCCTCTTTCAGTTTGCGGGCGGCTTGCTTGGACTGTTTGATCTGCAAGTCCAGCCGGTGTAAGTAGTCTTTAGCGGACAGCTCCTCCGCCTGCACAGGCCGGGTGTTGGGCTCCGGGACGGATGGTTCTGGTGGGGGCGATGGAGCGTCCACATCCTGACTCACACACGGCGACTCCTGAGGTGTGTTTCCCTCACTGTCGGGCGATTCCAGAGACAGTCCGTTAAAGAGAGAGCGTTTTTCTGACTTAACTGGAATACTGAGCGTGTTTCGCAGGAATATGCAGTCATTGCTGAATAATTTATTGACTCTTTTGATTTGCTCCATCTGTGGAGATAAAGGAAAGTTATAAACATACAACACTATTACATTTTACTTTCATATATCCAGTAAGGAGTCCTAAATATGAACCCATCTACCTAGATTTTGCTTGTTTTAGAGATTACCAGCATTGTGTAACCAACCAAACTATATAAATATTTGCTTTAAAATTAAGGTTATAAGTAAGAATGTGATTTCCTTAGAGGAACCAATTCCTGCTTTCATGCAATCAGTTTACACACCCATTTGATTCCCAAGGTCTCTCTCAAAATCAAGTTTGAAATTAATAGTATGAGTAATGAGTTATCACAACTTTATTGAATATTTTGTCCAATTATATATCTGTTTACACAGTTAATCTGCCGGCAGCTAGCTCTCTGCAACACTGACATGGTCACCCACTGAAGCTACCGGTCAGTACCTGGATGGGAGACCACATGGGAAAGCTTGGTTGCTGTCGGAAGTGGTGTTAGTGAGACCAGCAGGGGGCGCTCAACCTGTGGTCTGTGTGGGTCCCAATGCCCAAGTATAGTGAAGGGGACTCTATACTGCTCAGTGAGGGCCGTCTTTCGGATGAAACGTATAACCGAGGTCCTGACTCTCTGTGGTCGTTAAATATCTCAGGATGTCATTCGAAAAAGAGTAGGGGTTTAACCTGGCCAAAATTTGCCCACTGGCCTCTGTCCATTATGGCCTACTAACCATCCCCATATCACAATTAGCTTCATCACTCTGTCTCCTCTCTACCAATCAGCTGGTGTGCAGTCTGGTGCAATATGGCTGCCGTCACATCATCCAGGTGGATGTTGCACAATGGTGGTGTATAAGGAGATTCCACCCAATGTGTTAAGCGCTTTGAGTGTCAAGAAAATTATTATTATTAATCTAGATATCAGAGTCATGCAGATAACGCATTGGAAGGGAAACTTCCAAAAAATTTTGCACTGGCAGGTAAACCCCTCCAAACTAGCATTAGTTCATATGACTGACAACCAAAAGGGTTAGGGTTTTTTTTTTTTTTGGACTCTCCCTTCTTTGATCTGAAAAATTTTCCCTTATTCAGTTCTGTTCATTTGAATCAAACACCAAAATGTAACTTATTTTACCACTAAATGAAAAATAACTAAATAATAATGAAAAATATCAGTTTAAAAGACCAAAGTCTAGAGGGCATACTAGGTTTACTATGCAAAAGCATCCTAGACATCAGGAAATGTTTGGACAGGGTTCCCTCAAAGATATAATATAAACAAATGCTCATCCAGTAATATTATTACATTTCTTCTGAGCTCTCAGGAGTTTTATAATGCCAGTTAAGACATACCTTTTTTTCTAGATGTTATTACGTAAATGAAACCTGGAGAAGTGACATCAGCATCACTAGCTCCATTGAGTGCATTAAAGTCTGGCATTGTATCTCTGAGATATGCAGTCTCAGCTTGCAAATTCAAGTCTGTATCCAGATCTAAAAGGACCACTCTTAATTAAATTTAAAAAAAAAAACTATTAAAAGGCATTAAATTATTTGTTTTTAGAACACTTCGAAAAATGAACATTACTTTCATAATTCTAGATTTCAATTTCATATTTTTGGTTAGCTGGGATTGGCCCAAACCTGCAGGTGCGTCAGTGATGGCCCAAAACAACGCACACTTTTATGATGCTCAACGCTGTCTAAGTGCTCACGAGGTTTTGATATATGAACGCAAATAATATTGCTGCAAGGGTTTCTTTATTAATGTTCCAAAAACATAGTCTAGATATGCATCTTACTAGTGATTGAGTCACAGTCAATGTCGCGACTATACAGCCAAAAAAAGATGCACAACAACACTCGTGCAGATGACCAGGCCAAGGTTTCCTGTATTTGTGTGCGATTATATTAATGTGCGGCTTATATTCTTACCGTAACACCATATTTGAGTGCTATTCCTTGTAGTGTCTCCCCGTCCGTTACGCGATGCTCTATGTATTTCTCTCCTAAAGGCGCGGTGACGCTCGCGGTGCTGCCGTACGAGCGCGTTTTCGTACGGGCCAAACTCTGCGACAATTCACTGTCGGACTCCGAACCGGACCGGGATCTGGGGAATAGCGGCTGTCCATACCGTCCCCCTCCTCCATCATCCCGCAACGGAGGCAGCACCGGAGAAAACTCCGCCATCTTCAATCTGTTATTATTAAAGCTGCCTTCACCGAAAAAAAAAACACTAGTATTACTCACAATATATAAATAGACATGTTTCCAGCGTCACACCCCGAGCAGCACATTTCCAGCGGTGATATTTAGAGGAAACGGCAAAGGTGAGGGATTTTTCCAGTCGCCATTGTCGTTACCGCAGGCCTGCGCGAGATACGCGCTCCATCCAGTGAAACCTGATCCACGCGCGTGTGATGATGACACCCGTCCAGTGAGCGTCTTCCAGGATGACGTCGCAAGGCAGTAGACCAATCAGAAACTCGCGTCCTTTGCGTCGCGTCCCTTGCAGTGTTTGGAGCTCAGAAGTTTCAGAGATCCAGCAGTCTACTTTGGGTTACATTTTTAAGTATAATAATTTGGCGAGTGTGTATTTACTTATAAATTCTATAATTAATTTAGAGTAAATCGTGACATTTCAAGGATAATGCATATATATATGAAAGAATACAACACATAAAAGAGAAAAAACTACTAAGTGAAAAGGAAGTGAAAGCTATAAATCACAGCTAATTTTTTTAGCTTTTACATTTTACATAAAACATTTTTATAGTCTCTATATATAATTTAATATTACTTTTAAAGTGTAGTAATTTATCGTTTCATTCGACTTTATCAATAGGATAGCAGCAGGCAACTATATTAAATCAAATCTAAATAAATATACATATTTTATTATGTATTTTTACCATTACTCTTATTACCATAAAATTAAAAGCATTTTATCATATCATAACAAATGCTTCTACACAGTTTAGAGAAGAAAAAAAAATGGTTTAAAATTCTTGAGTTATTTCTAACATGTGTGTGTGTGTGTGTGTGTGTGTGTGTGTGTGTTTATATATATATATAAACACACTACTAGCTGGGCTTCCAGCTAACTCTATCAAGCCTCTTCAACTGCTCCAGAATGCAGCAGCACGAGTTGTCTTCAATTAACCTAAACGAGCACATGTCACTCCGCTGCTAGTCCGTTTGCACTGGCTGCCAGTTGCTGCTCGCATCAAATTCAAAGCTCTGATGTTTGCCTACAAAGTGACTTCTGGCCTAGCTCCTTCTTATCTGCTCTCACTTCTGCAGATGTATGCGCCCTCCAGAAACTTGCGTTCTGTGAATGAACGTCGCCTCGTGGTTCCATCCCAAAGAGGGAAGAAATCACTTTCGCGAACGCTCACGCTCAATCTGCCCAGTTGGTGGAATGAACTCCCTAACTGCATCAGAACAGCAGATTCACTCGCTACTTTCAAGAAACGACTAAAAACTCAACTATTTAGTCTCCACTACACTTCCTAATCTGCAATTGCCTCTCTGAATATCACACTAACTGTACAAAAATAAAAAAAAAATAAAAATAATACTACTAATAGTTCCCTTCTTAGACTTTACAGACCTGAAACTTGCCTTTAGTACTTATTCATTGTTGCTCTTAGTTGTGTAAATTGCTTCCTTGTCCTCATTTGTAAGTCGCTTTGGATAAAAGCGTCTGCTAAATGACTAAATGTAAATGTAAAATGTATATATATATATATATATATATATATATATATATATATATATATATATATATATATATATATAATTATTATTATTATTATTATTATTATTATTATTATTATTATTTTATTCATTTATTTATTTGTTTTTAATTCCCAATTTAAATAATTAATAGTTTCAAGGGACTCCTAACAATAATGAACACAAGCACAGTATATGGTAGTCTTCAAACACATTAAAAACATTGCAACGTGTATTTAGTTTCCTGTTTTAAAGTTTGTTGTCATTTAGAATGTGACTGTGAATGATCTGCTTAAAAATCCCAAGCATTTATTTACACAAACCGAGGAAATGTAACACTCTAATGTCACCAAACAAACTATGACATTCTTTTGAGATATAATGAACTGAGCATACGAATACCAGTAATAGTAAGTATATGCTTATTTAAGTAATAGTAAGTTTCTTCCCATACTGATAAACTTCCGGTGAACGGTCAATGTGACTTTTTTCCATTTTATACGATTCCTTTCACAGCATCGATGTTGTGGTCTAATATAAAATACTTTCACATATACCCCTATTTAACTGCATGACAATATATCCAGATAGTATTATCTGAAATTTGAAACGTCTGTAGCTTGCATATCAATCTTAAACATGTGAAGCGAGGTAACAAAATATAATTCAGCCAGATTAAGATAGTCTGTGGAGATTTCTTAAAATAAACCCACATTAAAATGTCCTGAATTACACAATTGTAATGGATTTCATTTGACATTTATTTCATTATAAGAACCGTTCTTAAATGTTTCCTAAGAGTAGAAAATAATAAGAGTGGAAATATTTTTTTAATTTTCTTTTTTGACTTTTTGACTTTGAACCACACATGACCTAGTTTTATGTAGGAAAAAGGAAGTGTGTGTGTACAGGTTGCTGGACTGCGGTTGCACAGGTTCAGTTCTAACCAAGCAAACAAATTTAGAGGAAATGGATTTAACTGACAGGGAGATAGACCAATAGATGTTTTGGTGAAACTTTGTTTTGATGGTCCATTTGAGTATCAGTAGACCGTCTGCTTAATATCTGTTGATTCTGCTCCTTTAACTTCTAACTAACTACTACTAACTCCTTTGACTTTTAACTGACTATAAAATACTTTGCTAGTACATGTCAACTTACACTAACCCTAACCCCAACCGAACAGTCTACGTAAAATCTAATGAGAATTACTTGACATGTAGATGCAATGTAACCTAAATTCAACAAACAGAAATAATGTGACCTACGTTTTCACTTCTGACACTGCTCTTATACACAGTATGTGGTTTTGTGAACTGAAACTCTCATAGGGAAAACTAGACTGTTGCCATTTTTTTTTAAACTGTAACCCATGCATTTCTGTGTATTAGTCATTTTCACAACTGTGGCAATAGTCCTAATACACTTTCCTGTTTTGAGCAATCACTGTAATTCCAGTCCAATGAAAGTGTTATATTGAACAAGACGTGTTATGAGTATGAAACTCGCCAGCTATTCACATGCTGACCTGAACTTTTATTTGAATTCTAGCAATGCCTGAATATGAGCATAATCACACACTCGTAGCACTGCAATATGGCTGTATATGCGTATAGTATCACAGCAGTGCTGATATACAGCCATATTGCAGTGCTAAGTGTGTGACATTGCGTGTATACTACACGGCATAAGCATGTATATGAATATAAAAATCAAACACAGAGAGCCTCGAAACACTTTTGTGTGAAGAACTACTTTCTTCCACCATGCATTCACATCTGCACCTGACCATCTAACTAAACAGCAGAAGTCATTGCTAATTCAAAAATGGCACTACTGTAATATTTATTACATTTCATAATGTAGATTATTGCAATGTCTTTGTGGTAACAAAACAGAGGATCTTGCTCAGAGCAAGATTATAAGACTGTATGGCATAAAACAACATCAATCTAGAGCAGAGATGCACAGACTAGAGCTCGCGGGCCAAAGTTGGCTCATGGTAACCTTCGATTTGGCCCACCATCCCAGAGAATGAGAAGCAGAATGATGATGTTAATGTCATTTCAAATTGAATGCATACCTGCCAACACTCTTATTTTTCCCGTATTTCCAGCCTGATCTCACGAGAAAACGTAAGTATTTTACGTTTTGGCAATTTAGTGGCTAATCCGTACGAATTCGTACGAGTTCAGTCGTAAGAAAATGTACGATTTTAAAAAGGAGGCGTGGCACCTAACCCCACCCCTAAACCCAACCGTCATTGGGGGATACGCAAATCGTACTAAAATGTACGAATTAGATCATACGAATTTGTACGAATTAGCCACTAAATGAAAAAGTAACGAATTGCCGCGAGATTGTGTTGGTATTTCAGACCCAGCTCCCATTTTGTTCTGTCCCCCGGAAAACTCCTGGAATTAAATGTTTCAATGTAAATGCTGTAGTTTAGTTTCAAGTGTACATACTGTCACCCGACTGATAGAGGACAATGCCGAGACTTTGGTGAGCAGATCAAGGCAAAGATTCTGCTTGACTAGTGAGATTTCAGCTGCTGTCTGGGCTTTCCATGCCTTTTTAAACCCCCATGTGTGTTCAATAGGTTTTTGTGCCACTTAATTTCATTATACATAACTTAATTTATAAATGAATTAGATTTGGTTTATTTGTATGTATGGATTACTTCAGTGCCTACTGACATATGGTGAACAATTCCAGTCAACAGCATCTTAAAAGAAAATAGTGAAAAATAAATGTTCAATACTCATTTTACCTGCTGTATTAGCTATAATTTTATATACAGTTAATGTCAAAATTATTAGCCCCCTGAATTAATAAACCCCCTATTTATTTTTCCCAAGTTTTTTTTTATTCAACACATTTCTTAACATAATAGTTTTAATAACTTATTTCTAATAACTGATTTATTTTAACTTTGCCATGATGACAGTAAATAATATTTGTCTAGATATTTTTCAAGACACTTCTCTACAGCCTAAAGTGACATTTAAAGGCTTAACTAGGTTAATTAGGGTAACTGGGCAGGTTAGGGTACTTAGGCAAGTTATTGTATAATGATGGTTTGCTCTGTAGACTGTCGAAAAAATTTGCTTAAAGGGGCAAATAATTTTGTCCCAAAAATGGTGTTTAAAAAAATAATAGCTGCTTTCATTCTAGCCAAAATAAAACAAATAAGACTTTCTCCAGAAGAAGAAAAAATTATCCGACATACTGTGAACATTTCCTGAATCTGTTAAACATCATTTGTGAAATATTTTAAAAAGCAAAAAAAAAATTCAAAGGAGGGCTAATAATTCTGACTTTAACTGTATATATGTTCATACATGGCCATATATCAGATTTTTGTATGGGATACTATACTATACTACAGAATGCTATGAATACTATACTAAAAGAAAAGAATAAACCTTTTTCTTCCCTACCCAAGCTTATTTTTTCTAAACAATCTCAGTATTTGTGATTAAGTAGCACTTCTTTTGCTTCTTATGATTAAAGCTTAAAGCTTTTCACATTTGTAAGTTATCTGGAAAAAAGCCAAATGACCAGTTATGTATTGCAATGTAAATATAATACATTTGCACACACTACTGATTGCATGTACTGTTACAACTATAGCTAATAATTTAATGACCCTCAACAAACATCTGTAACAAAGTTAGTAGCTCAGTGTCACAGTGAGCTGTATTTTCACTGGAATTATGGATTTCTGGTCATGTGCATTTTTGTTTTTGACAGAAGCACCAGTTTAAAAAAAGCCTCTCTCTCCCTACAGGTGGACACAGGTACTACATACAAGCCATATTGGACAATACATGGAGTGGATCATTGGTTCTTAAGCACAATCCTAGAGAACCACCAAAACTGCATGTCTCATTTGTCTTTCACACCCTGTTTAGGCCTTTCAGTCACTGCTAATGAGCTGGCGATCTGAATCAGGTGTGATTGTTTAAGGGGACAGAGAAAATGAGCAGATGGACCGATGGATGGATTGATAGATGGATGGATGGATGGATGGGTGGATGGATGGATGGATGGATGGATGGATGGATGGATGGACGAACGAACGGTTGGTTGGATGGATGGATGGATGGATGGATGGATGGATGGACAAACGGATGGACTGAATGGTTGGTGGGTGGGTGGATGGATGGTTGGATGGACAGAAGGATGGACTAAATGGTTGTTTGGGTGGTGGATGGATGGATGGATGGATGGTAGAATGGATGGATGGATAAACAGACGGATGGACTGAATGGTTGGTTGGTGGGTGGATGAATGGATGGATGGATGGATGGATGGATGGATGGATGGATGGATGGATGGATGGATGGATGGATGGATGGTTGGATGGACAGACGGATGGACTAAATGGTTGGTTGGTTGGCTGGTGGATGGATGGATGGATGGATGGTTGAATGGATGGATGGATGGATAAACAGACAAATGGACTAAATGGTTGGTTGGTGGGTGGATGAATGGATGGATGGATGGATGGTTGGATGAATGGATGGATAAACAGATGGATGGACTGAATGGTTGGTTGATAGATAGATAGATAGATAGATAGATAGATAGATAGATAGATAGATAGATAGATAGATAGATAGATAGATAGATAGATAGATAGATAGATAGATAGATAGATAGATAGATAGATAGGTAGATATATAGATGGATGGATGGATGGATGGATGGATGGATGGATGGATGGATGGATGGATGGATGGATGGATGGATGGATAGATAGATAGATAGATAGATAGATAGATAGATAGATAGATAGATAGATAGATAGATAGATAGATAGATAGATAGATAGATAGATAGATAGATATATGGATGGATGGATGGATGGATGGATGGATGGATGGATGGATGGATGGATGGATGGATGGATGGATGGATGGATGGATGGATGGATGGATGGTTGGATGGACAGACGGATGGACTAAATGGTTGGTTGGTTGGTTGGCTGGTGGATGGATGGATGGATGGATGGATGGATGGATGGTTGGATGAATGGATGGATAAACAGATGGATGGACTGAATGGTTGGTTGATAGATAGATAGATAGATAGATAGATAGATAGATAGATAGATAGATAGATAGATAGATAGATAGATAGATAGATAGATAGATAGATAGATAGATAGATAGATAGATAGATAGATAGATAGATAGATAGATAGATAGATAGGTAGATATATAGATGGATGGATGGATGGATGGATGGATGGATGGATGGATGGATGGATGGATGGATGGATGGATGGATGGATGGATGGATAGATAGATAGATAGATAGATAGATAGATAGATAGATAGATAGATAGATAGATAGATAGATAGATAGATAGATAGATAGATAGATAGATAGATAGATAGATAGATATATGGATGGATGGATGGATGGATGGATGGATGGATGGATAGATAGATAGATAGATAGATAGATAGATAGATAGATAGATAGATAGATAGATAGATAGATAGATAGATAGATAGATAGATAGATAGATAGATGGAAAGTCGAATAGACGGATAGATAGATGATGTCTCATTTGTCTTTCACACCCAGTTCAGGTCTTTCAGTCTCTGCTGATGAGCTGATGATCTGAATCAGGTGTGATTGTTTAAGGGGAAATATAAAATGTGCAGAGCAGGTGGACCAATGGATGGACGGATGGTTGGTTAGTTGGTTGGATGTAAAGATGGATGGACTGAATGATTGGTTGGTTAGTTGGTTGATGGATGGATGGATGGATGGATGGAAGGATGAATGGATGGGTAGATGGACAGACGGAAGGACAGACAGCCTTTGTTTTGTCAGAATGGCCTAACTGAATAAATCACATTACTTCACGTGACTTTTGTTTTAGATGAACATTGCAGGTTGTATTATGTCTTTTCTGTGGCCATGCAGGTTGTGGTCGCAGTCCTTATTATGAGCAGCAGGTGCTGTAGATGTTACTCAACACCCTCAGCAAACAATAGACCCGCTGCTCCGCTGTCCAGACCTCCATTTCCCTGTAAAGCTCATTACCTGACGACTGAATTCATCTGCGTCCCGTTTTGTTTATTTAGAACCCCTTGAATAATGTTTCCATGATGTCATTAGTGTATACCACTTCATACACCATGCACTTATGTCCTCTAATAGAACAGAGCTGAAGGGGTAAAGGGTTATGCATATTTAAACAAAGCCACTGAAGGGATCATATGATATTCCTTGCACCTGGTGCCGGTGGGAGGACAGATGTTGCACTGGAGCACTAATCATGCTGGAAGACGTAAAGAACGACCTGCGTTCATCAAATGAAGCGAAGCGATAAATGTTCCCAGTTTAAATATTTGACCTTGGAGAAAAATTATTAAACTATTAGATTTCTATGCAGATTCAACAGTGTTTTACAAGGGTTTTTATGTGTTATATGCATTACTCTGAGGTTGCTGTTCTCTCTCTTTATGTGTGTGTGTTACTATGAGGCTATGTGTTCTGTTGACTTTGTTGATATGAACTTACAGAGATATTTAGATTGATGCTAGGGTATTCTATGAGTTTAGTTTGTTGCAATGGGGTTTGCAGGGTATTGTGGATGTCTGCTTGAGTAAATTGGTCAGTGTGGTAATAACGTTGCTAGGGCACTCTATATGGTTGCTTAGAGTTCTGGGGCTTTTTGTTTGCTACAGTGATGTTGGCAGGGTATTCTGGACAACTCAGCCTCATTCTGAAAAAGTACCTCTATATACATTTCTGGAAAGCCCGTAATATGTCCTATGAGCTACATTTTTTGCAGTTTTTGTTTTCGCAAATCCACCAGAGGTCGCTGTGTGTGCTTTTTGAAACCTAAAATTTCTCTCGTGAGTGCCATTTGTTCCTGCTGTTCTCATGTAAATCCACCAGAGGTCACTATTGACTAACTGAATGACTGACTGACTAACCGATTGACTGACCCACACTTCTCCTTACCTAGCCCAACCAATAATGTTTTCAAAAGCACAGATTAACCCGCTCACCCCCTTCCCTAAACGCCAATGACAGTTATAAAAAGCAAAAATTTTACCACATTCTCACCCGGTTATTTACTTGTTTATTTTATTTTTGGGCTTTTGTTTTTGTCTTACCTGCTTTCTGGAATTGTTCTTCACCATCCCCGTCGTTGTGGTCAACTATTTTCTGCATCTCAAGTCCGCTGATGTACGTATAGGAAAGCTGCTCATACGAAGGTAAGCGGTCAGCTGATAAAAGTGAAAAGGAACAGCGCCATATTGCCCTGTAGTGTTCATTTTAAAGACGAAATGTAGCCATGCGTGCTTCTGGCTACATAATTCATGATCTCTAGAAACGTATATAGGGCTACGTTTTCAGAATGAGCCTATGTTGATTCTAGAGCAAGGGTCTCCAAACTTATTTGTAGCACAGGCTGGTGTTTGTATTGACCATTTAAAAAGTACATTTTGTATAGTATAAATATAATTAATGAAATCCAGACACACATCTGCCATGTTGTCATTATCACATGACCTATCAGAAGGGGCGCATTTAGGTAGTCATAGAGCCCTGGGTTAATGTTTTAGTAATTTAACCTTAAGGAAATAAGTGGAGACTGAGGGAGTATGGGTGTTTTCCAGTACTGGGTTGCAGCTAAAAGGGTATCCGCTGTGTAATACATATGCTGGATAATTTGGCAGTTCATTCTGCTGTGACGACCCCTGTTGAATAAAGGGACTAAGCCGAAGGAATATGAATGAACTTTAAGGTTCATTGCACACTCTAGGTGGCTACTATAGTGTTCTGTAAATCCAACGCAATCTCACAGCAATTCAATTCAATTCAGCTTTATTTGTATAGCGCTTTTACAATGTAGATTGGGTCAAAGCAGCTTCACATAAATGGTCATAGTAACTGGAACAGTGTGGTTCAGTAACTGGAACAGTGTGGTTCAGGTTTTAGTGTTTAAGTTCAGTTCAGTTCAGTTTAGCTCAGTTCAGTGTGATTTAATCATTACTGAGAGTTCAAACACTGAAGAGCCAATTCATCGATGCGTAGCTCTACCAATCCTGAACCATGCGAGGCAGTGGCAACAGCGGAGAGGGAAAAAAAACTTCACCTGATGGCAGTGAAGAAAAAAAACCTTGAGAGAACCAGACTCAGTTGGGCACGACCATTTTAATTTCTCCGCTGGCCAAAAGTCTTGTGCAGAACTTCATTCGCCGTGGTTTATGCTGGAAGATGGCCTCAATGAAGACTCGTCTGTCCCTGGAGCGTCAATCTCACAGCAATTCGCAACTTTTTTATTTAGTGGCTAATTCGTATGAATTCATACAATCTAACTCGTACAATTTAGTACGATTTGCTCATTACCCAATGACAGTTGGGGTTAGGGGTGGGATTAGATGCCACGCCTCCTTTTTAAAATCATATGTTTCATACGACTAAACTCAAACGAATTCGTATGAGTTAAACACTAAACTGACAAAGCGTAAAATACTTACGTTTCCTCGTGAGATCAGGTTTGTATTTCCATGAGGTTGTTAGGGTATTCTGGATGGTTGCTTTTCAGTAGTAGAGTGGGTTTTATTGTGTTAATATGAGCTCTGGTTATGTGGATTTTGCATTTGATTTGATTTTGAACAATCTCGAAACACTGCGCATCAGGTCAAATTAAGTTTTCAGTGCTGATAAACCTATTTGGATTTAATAATTAGGGTGCTTTCACACCTGCCTTATTTAGTTCGATTGAATCGCACTAGAGTTCGTTTCACCTTTTGGTACGAATCGTTTGGGCAGGTGAGAATGCAGCAATCGTACTCGAGTGCGCACCAAAAGCGGACCAAATACGCGTACCGAGACCTGCTTGAAGAGGTGGTCTCGGTACGCTTTCAAACGAACCCTGGAGTGGTTTGTTTGTGGTGAGAATATAACCCGTACTAAAACAGGTCCAACCGCAAAAAGTACTGCGCCTTTTGGACTAATTCAGCTGCCGTAGGCCGATGCACTGTGCATTATGGGATATGAAGGAAAAATATTTGTTGACAGCGCTTTACCAACAGAGAGAGAGGGAGAAGGGAAAACATTACCTGATGGATCGTTGGTAGTATTTCCGCAAGATGAGCATGTCGCAGTTTAGCTAAATTAATTCACTCCGCCTCCTGAAGTGACGTGCGATCCATTAAAACACTGTTTTCCAGCCGCGACCGCGCTTCATTCTCGAAATGTATGAAATTCCCTTCATAGTAAAAAGCGACATTTTGTGTTTGCCGGTTTTGTTTACCTGCGGGAGTTCATTGGCACATTTCCCGCACGTGAATTTTGACCAATCAATAAGCAGTTTAGAAAATATGTTCAACAACATCTGGCCAATGAGAGATGTGGATTTTGTCAGATGACTGCATTTTGGTTCGTTTCAACTGGTTCGGACCAAAGCCAGCAGTGTGGTGTGAAAACGACCCAAAGACGGCAGAAGATGCAACAATGCATCATGTATTACCCTTGGTCCGGACCAAATGAAGCGAACTACAGATGTGAAAGCACCCTTAGACTAAGATGTCACGAATAACATTACAAAAATAAAACTTATATTCATATGCAACATACTTAATCAAATAAACTAAGCCATACATGAGGAAAATAAAGTGGGCGGAATCAAAGGCGATCCTAAGTGGGATTTGTGTGTGAAGCAGGTGATGAATACAAATGTCAAGGTTTGTGTGAACAGAAGCAATCAGTGTTGAAGGGGTCAGAGTGGTCTGTTTTGGGTTCTGGATGTTCTTACAGCAGGTGTTTACGGGCCCGGGAGGATTAATCATCTGCACAAGCTCACAGCATCTGTTCATCTGCTCGCACCAGTGCCACTTACACAAGCACAATCACATTTAAAGTTAATCAAGTGTGAAAACATCAGCCTTCTGCCATTAAACAAAGGAAACCAAAGTGCCCTGTAGGTCAGAGAATCATAATCTCTAAATTAGACAGATGGCCTTTTCAGTGAACTGTAGATGATTTTAATGGGATTTTTCAAATAGAAGATGAGTCATGTCAGTTTCATCTTCCTTTCATCTATTCCATAGATCAAATCTTGTCTTTGTTTAGCACCTCACATCAGTTTTTAAAGTCATATTCCTCTTTAAACATCAAAGCTCCTGATCAAACACAGAAACATGCCATGTGGAGTAGTCAAATAATAAAATAAAGTCCTGGATCAGTCAATAGTGTTCCATTCATGCAAAACACAACTGCATTACTAGTTACTAAAATAGTTTCTTAACATTCATTCATTTTCCTTCAGCTTAGTCCCTTTATTCATCAGGGGTCACCAAAGTGTTGGCTGGGAAACATCAACTCTCATTCACACACATACACTACAGCATTCAATTCACCTGGGCGAAGTACAGCACGAGGTTGCAGAAAAAAAAAACAAGAAAAAAAACAGGAGAACTAGCATTTACAGCGAGGAAATGACATCCGATGTGGTACAAAGTTAGTTGTTATATTAGAAATAAATTATATTGATTACATATTACATATGTTATTTATAAAATGCTTTCAGCATATTATAACCATTTTTCACCCAGTGATAAGCACCGTTATTTGACAAAATGAACGTTAAAGTGAGTGGCGTTCGTCAGACAGGTCCATTTGCGATAGCACCCTCCCAATAAATGTTGGATAAGACGAAATGGCCAAGCATCCAGCCCCAAATATACAACTATCTCATTAAAACTCCAAGTGATTTACAAGAGAGAAGTTAAAGGCCTACAATTCTTTTGATGACAACAATTTTGTTCTTGTGGTCATGTGCAAGAAACAATGTACCATGATTACCAGATTCAAAACTATGTAGTGCTAAAAACAGGTTCTGCGTAGCTAAAGACAATGAAAGAAGATGGAACTGTAGAAGGCCTGGGTAATCTTTAACAAGCAAAACAACTGCATTCTGACAGCGAACTGCACCTGTACGGCAGGGTTTGTGAACGTACACTTTTACATTTCATTCAGTATCTGCAGTTTAATTAACCATATGTAACTGTTGTTGCTGAAATCATTTCTGTATTAAACTGTAAAATTATGCTTTTTTTTTTTTTTTACTGTGTACGTTTTTTCGCTACTGTATTGTTTTTAAGTGTACAAAACATTTTACTAGTAACTTTTATTCTAAATCTTGGACCTTATTCTTGAAACAAAAATGACCAATAAAAAGGTGTGAAGAACCCGATGCATCCCATATAAATTCATTTGAATACTATTTTGGCTTTTGTTGTCATCCATGTAGGCTACAAATTTCTTCTTCTTATTATTATTATTATTATTTAATTATTTATTTATTTTTTACAAAAGAGGCTAGAAAATTTGAGAAGCTTAACAATATTATTACTATCAATATTTTATTAAGTTTTAATTATTTTATTCATCTCCCTTGCTAAGTCAGCAAAAAATACTGCTTAAAATATTACTAAAATGCAGTATTTAAATCTTATAATTGAAAAGTAAATGAGGCGTATAAAGGTTCACCTTTTGAGGAAAAAGAACCTTTCACCAGGCTGGCTGTGGGCCTGGTGTTTTCGCCCTTGCTGCTGTTTTTAGAACAAAAACAAACCATTTAATATCAGGTGTACACTGACCTCTACTGGCCGATAGCGTTCGCGCATGCAATTCCTCAGTCTATGTAAAGATGGCGCGCTTCAACCGAATATACTTCACTCTTCAGATTGTGGGTTTTAGCAACTGCTACGAGTGGGAACGTAAAGTGTATTTGTGTGAACAAAACTTGTTATTTTCCGTTGTTAAAAAGCACTTTATGCAAGTTTGTTAGTCGTTTCCATACAATTGTTCTATCTAGGCCTGCCTGCCTATCTATCTGCCTATCTATCTGCCTATCTATCTGCCTATCTGTCTGCCTATCTGTCTGTCTGTCTATCTATCTATCTATCTATCTATCTATCTATCTATCTATCTATCTATCTATCTATCTATCTATCTATCTATCTATCTATCTATCTATCTATCTATCTATCTATATGTCTGTCTGTCTGTCTGTCTGTCTGTCTGTCTGTCTGTCTGTCTATCTATCTATCTATCTATCTATCTATCTATCTATCTATCTATCTATCTATCTATCTATCTATCTATCTATCTATCTATCTATCTGAATATCCTCTCTGAAAACTGACCTTTCCTGTTTCCTCACAGAAGCTTTTAACCACAACCACAGTTAACAGGTCAATGTTTAACTTCCGTCACTACTTGCATATGTCCGGTCTTTCAAGCACATTTTACACAAAGCTCTCAGTGTTTACTCATAGCCTACTATATAACATCACAGACACACAGACACACAGACACAGACACAGACACAGACACAGACACAGACACAGACACACACACACACACACACACAAGCTTGTCTAACCTTCACCTCAGATCAGCCTCTCTGTAATCCACACATTATTAAAAATAAGCAGAAATTCATTGTTCCCCTTTGATGCCGTGGTTTATGAAGTGTTGAACTCACTTTGAGGAATATGTACGATTCTAGTGGTTCTGAAATTAGATTTTAAAATCTCTGGTACGTTTTGAATTTCTGGCACATTAGTATGTTGAATAATTTAACAAGAATAACACACTGGTTGAGTTCAAAATAACACAAAGCATGTTGGCCCTATGTGTGTTAAGAAATAACACCAGTTTTTTGTGGGTCTGTTTTAAGTGTTGACACTGACTGTCACAAAACCACACAAACATGCATATACAAAACTTACACTCACTGGCCACTTTATTAGGCATGCCTTACTAGTTGGACAATCTTTTGCATTCAGAACTCCCTTAGTCTTTTGTGGCATAGATTGCTGCAGGTTTGTCGGCTGCACATCCATGATAGGAATCTCCCGTTGCACCACATACCAAAGGTGCTCTGTTGTATTGAGAACTGGTGACTGTGGAGGCCATTTGAGTACAGTGAACTCATTGTCATGTTTGAGAAACCAGCCTGAGATGATTTGTGCTTTATGACATGGCGTGTTATCCTGCTGGAAGTAGCCATCAGAAGATGAGTACACTGGTCATAGAGGCATGGACATGGTCAGCAACAATTCTCAGGAAGTGGCGTTGACACGATGCTCAATTGGTACTAATTGGCCCAAAATGTGCAAGGAAAATATCCCCAACCATTAAACCACCAGCCTGAACCATTGATACGAAGCAAGATGGATCTATGCTTTCATGTTGTTGATGCCAAATTCTGACCCCAATATCCGAATGTCGCAACAGTGGTGTTCTGCTGCTGTAGCCCATCCACCTTAAGGTTCGACGTGTTGTGCATTTAGAGATGCTCTTCTGCAGACCTCAGTTGTAGCGAGTGGTTATTTGAGTTACTGTTGCCTTTCTATTAGCTCGAACCAGTCTGGCCATTCTTCTCTGACTTCTGGCATCAACAAGGCATTTGCACCCACAGAACTGCCGCTCACTGGATATTTTCTCTTTTTGGACCATTCTCTGTAAACCCTAGAGAAGGTTAAGCGTGAAAATCCCAGTAGATCAGCAGTTTCTGAAATACTCAGACCAGCCTGTCTGGCACCAACAACCATGCCACGTTCAAAGTCACCTTTCTTCCCCCATTCTGATACTCGGTTTGGACTTCAGCTGATCATCTTGACCATGTCTTCATGCCTAAATGCATTGAGTTGCTGCCATGTGATTGGCTGACTAAAAATGTGTGTTAACGAGCAGTTGGAAAAGTGTACCTAATAAAGTGGCCTGTGAATGTATATTCACGCTTAAACTATAAATCAGAATAAGGACCTTTAAATAATTTTAATAAATGTGCCTTGGGGGAAAAAAAAATGGTGTCCATCAACTCAAAGACACTGACATCAGGACTAAGCTTAGGTCTGTTAAAATAGCGATTTCATCTTTAAAGCATATGAATCATTATATATGAAAACATATGCAGGTCATTTGAACAAGTCTGATCACAGAAGATGATGAATGCATCTGGCAAAAATATAGAAGTTCAATGATGTCACCCTCCGAGAGGAACATTTTCCATGCTTTTCGCACACACACAAAAAAACACTTCGTGAGTCATTTCCTATGCAGCAGCAGTGAGGTCTGCTGGGCTGGTGTTAGTTATATGAGATAAAGCTCTGCTGGAGTTTAAGACACAGCAGGAGTGACATCATGCAACCGGCATCTCCAAATAATCACAGAAACTGGATCTTATTACAGAAGAACAAAAACTCACCTGCAGTTTTCACTCTACATCAGCGAACAAAGCATGAGGCGTGTTTCTGAAAAAATGTGGATCTGGAGGGGATTAACTAGCTTATGAACTTAGGACAGGACAGACTATATATATATATATATATATATATATATATATATATATATATATATATATATATATATATATATATATATATATATATATATATATATTAGCCCTTTTAAGCTATATATTTTTTGATAGTCCAAACCATTGCTATACAATAACTTAGCTAATTACCCTAACCTGCCTAGTTAACCTTATTAAGCCTTTAAATGTCACTTTAAGCTGTATAGAAGTGTCTTGAAAAATTTCTAGTCAAATATTATTTACTGTCTTCATGGCAAAGATAAAATACAGTTATTAGAGAGAAGTTATTAAAACTATTATGTTTAGAAATGTGTTGAAAAAATAAAACAATATGCTCTCCGTTGGGGGAATTGGGGGGGGGGGGGGGTCGGTGGGGGCTAAAAATTCTGACTTCAACTGTAAATATATCGTCACCTTGGAATTACAAGGTTCTACCTGGGTTCTGAACGATTTTGAAATATTAAGCTTCAAAGTTTTTGAATTCTATTTAGCAAACATGTGTTTAACATTTAGTTATTAAATAAAAAGTCTTAAAATGTAAATAATAAAAAAAAAATCACAATGTAAACAAGTTGTCATTTAATAACAATGTCTTACTTAGACAAAAAGGACTTAATTTTCAAAAAGGTAATGATTCGCACTCATCAAGTATTTGCTTCATACAGTTTGTATTTTTTCTTCTTACATTCTTCAGGTGATTTAAAGACACTAATGTTTCGACACAATGCCTTCCCAAAAACAGTACGAAGCAATTACTTGATAAGTGCGAATCGTTACCTTTTTGAATAATAACATTGACAAGATTGACGCACCAAAGTTTTTTTTAAAAAACGCAAGCGCGCAGGGCAAACCTCAATAACTTAATTTTGACAAAAATGTCAGATAGAACCTTATAATACTAAGATGACAATGTATATAATACATATATATAATACACATACAGTTGAAGTCAGAATTATTAGCCCTCCTGAATTATTAACACCCGTTTATTTTTTTCATTTTCCATTTTCCAGGCTCGTCAAGCTGGTTTTAGCTGGATTTGGCTGGTCATTTTCCAGCCTGACCAGCTAAGACCAGGCTGGAAATGGTTGGAAACCAGTGGAAATGGCCAAAAACCCTCTAAAACCAGGCTGGTCAACCAGCTAAAACCAGCCTAGGCTGGTCAACCAGCTAAAACCAGCCTAGGCTGGTTTAAGCTGGATTTTTCAGCAGGGAAAGAAAGCGTTCTTGCATGACTCCCAGAGTTCCTCATGATACTTTGGATTTATCTTCAATGCCTCTTTCATCTTACCCCAGACATGCTCAATAGAGTTTATATCTGGTGACTGGGCTGGTCAGTCCTGGAGATCCTTTGCTTTCAGAAACTTTGATATGGAGGCTGAAGTATGAGAAGGAGCGCTATCCTGCTGAAGAATTTGCCCTCTCCTGTGGTTTGTAATGTAATGGGCAGCACAAATGTCTTGATACCTCAGGCTGTTAATTTTCTCCATCAACTCTGCAGATCTCGCTTGTCTCCATACTGAATGTAACCCCGAACCATGACTTTTTCTTCACCAAACTTGACTGATTTCTCAGAGAATCTTGGATCTTTGCAGGTTCCAATAGGTCTTCTGCAGCATTTGTGATGATTGACAGATGATTCATCAGAAAAATCTACCTTCTAGAAGTCATTTGTTGCTCTTACAACTGCAATCAACGACAAGACTTTTGTCAGGTAGTCTATATTTCAGTTCAGGTTATTTAATCTAGAAGCAATCAGTATAAAAGTACTTTTAGTCAACTGTAAAACAAGCAATTTCTTAAAGAAAGTTCTTAAAATCAATTATTTTTGTGAGTTTAGTTTACTCAATCGTTCAACGATCATGTCTTTTAATCTTACAGCACATTTAAAAGACAATAAATCTGACAACAAATCTGTAAAAACATACATTTTATTAAGGACGTCTGATACTTTACAGAGTTTTGTATTTTTAACAGTACATAATAAGTTTTCCTCTTCTGGAGTCCAGACATAAAGTATCAACATACAAAACTGCGGCAATATAAGAGGCGTTTACGATACATGATATTTATATGTATATCTTTAAATGTGCAGTCTTCTGAAGAGGATCTGAGATGGAGATTTCATATATAGACTGCAGAGCTCCTTACAAGCAACAAGCTTTCAGCAAAGCACGAACCTTTAACCCATAATCAAATAAAGATGGAATGAAACATGAAGCATAACCTGGAGAAGAAAAAAAAATCATACTCACAACTCAGCATTTGTTCACGAAGAAAAAAATAAGAACATACAAACTCAAAAGACAGTTGATACACAAGGCTCTTACAAAACAGAACAGTACAAATCAATAAAACACAACCGAGAGAAACAGAAAACTTCAAACTTGGTCCTAGCTTTTGCATTTAAAGCAGGTGTAAAACATGTTCCCCTGTTTAATCCAGCTATGGAATTCATCCTGTACAGCGCCTTCCTCAAAAACGTGCCGAAGTGTCTGTGCTCTACACTATAAACCACAATCCATCAACCTCGTAGGACGAACAAGCTTACGGAAAATGGCAAGCGGTATAAAGGTCAACTCAGTATTTTACACTGTTAGTTCGCTTTAGTTAAAAGATAAAGCTTTGCTGTACATTGCAAACATGCATGCGATCACAAACGTGCATGTGTGTGTGTGTGTGTTTGTGTGTGCTTGAGGCTGCACCAGGACTACTAAATGCTCCCAGAATTGGTTGCCATTATATATTTTTCTAGTTCCCTACTTTCCTCCTTCAAAAATATTCTAGATACAAAAATCCTACATAAAATAAACAAATAATTCAACCCTACATGAACATTTTGTCATTTTTCTCATCCTAATTTAGTTCGAAAACCATTTTAAGTTTGTTTTCCCATTGAACACTATTAGAGAATTTGGGATAAATTCAGTTTTTTTCCCCCATACTAAGATCGATCGACTATAGTCATATTGTGATTGGAAGACGGTGGACCAATGATTACAAATTTTTGAACCAATGATGTTTTTTAATCCTACATAAAATAAACAAATACTTCACCCTAACTTGAACATCAAGTCATTTTCTCATCCTCATTTGGTACCAAAAACATTAAGATAATTTTACCATTGAACACCAAAAGAGAATTTGGGATAAACTCTACAAGCCATGTTTTCCATACTAAAGTCTACCGACTAGTTGTATTGTAATTAGAAGATGGTGGACTAAAGATTTTAGATTTTTGAACCAATGATTTATTTTTAAAACCTACATAAAATAAATAATTCACCCTAACATGAACATTTAGTTATTTTCTCATCCTCATTTGGTTCCAAAATCATTTTTAGTTTGTTTTACCATTGAACACCAAAAGAGAATTTGGGATAAATTCCGTTTTTTCCCCCATACTAAGGTCTACCGAGTAGTCAAGTTGTTATAAGAAGATGGTGGACCAATTATTTTTGTGAACCAATGATTTTTTTTCAATCCTACATGAACAAATAATCCACCCTAAAATAAACATTTAGTCATTTTTTCATCCTCATTTGGTTCCAAAACCATTTTAAGGTCATTTTACCATTAAACACCGAAAGAGAATTTAGGATAAATTCTGCAAGTCAATTTTTAATATTAAGATCTACAGACTATAGTCGTATTGTGGTTGGAAGATGGTGGACAAACGATTTTAGATTTTCGAACCAATGATTTTTTTTTTATCCTACATGAAATAAAATAATCCACACTAACATGAACATTTAATACTTTTCTCATCCTCATTTGGTTCCAAAATCATTTTAAGTTTGTTTTACCATTGATCACCAAAGACAATTTGGGATAAATTCTACAAGCCATTTTATTCCATACTAAGGTCTACCGACTATAGTTGTAATGTGATTAGAAGATGGTGGACCAATGATTTTTGATCTTTAAAGTGAAAAGGATTATTAGAATTCATATTATAGAAGAATATTAAAAGAACAGATTAACATATGCCACTTCTTATACATTCTACAATCTAATAAATGCCAATTAACTGTGTTTAATAATTGAAAATTAACACTGACCAAGTGTCCAGACAAAAAGGGACAGTCGGTGTACTGTGAAAACCCTTAAAGTGATAGATCCCCAAAATAAAAATGTACTCACCCTCCAGTGGTTGCAAACCTTAATGAGTTACCTTTTTTCTTTTAAACACAAAATAACATGGTTTGAAGTATGGAAAAAGCTTGTAACCATTGACTTTTCCATAGTAGGAGAAACAAATACTATGCAAGTCAATGGTAACAGGATTTCAAGATTGATCAAAAGGTCTTCTTGTATGTTTGACAGAAGACAGAAACTCAACCAGGTTTGTGACAAGTGAAGGGTGAGTAAGCGATGACAGAACTGCCAGTTTTGGGTAATCTACTCCTTTAAGAAAGATTAAAAACATATAGCTGGCAGGGACTAAAAACCTTTTTATTTAAAACATCTACTGTATTCAACCACAAAAAAAACAGGTTTAGAATAACCTAAGAGTGAACAAATTATGACAGAGTTAACATTTTTTTAGGAGAAGTGTTTCTTTGTGGGGAAAAAAAAACCCATAAAAATATTACAGTAATTGGATTCACAGATTTGAAACAAATCAGGATGTAAAATGGCAAAACCGTCATGTACCTGTATAAAGTGACCTATTCTTTTAATAAAGTCAAAAACAAGCTAAATTCAAACCTCTATTTGCTGTCTGCCCTCAGCTGGAGTCCTGAAACTTAGAGTATTTAGGTGTTAGTCTTTGGCATTGTATTAGAAAAGCCATTTCAGATTTATCTACAGGAAATATACTCTCATCTAAATCTATAACAGACAACTAAATTACAGAAATGCTTACTTCCTGTGCAGAAAAAAAAGAAGAAAATATCCCTTAGTGCATAGGTCTCAAACTCAATTTCTGAAGGGCCGCAGCTCTGCACATGTTTACACCAACCCTAATCAAACACCAACTTTGCTCCAACTAATCAAGGTGTTCAAGACAACTAGAGACTATTAAGCACGTGTAATTTGGTGCAGAGCTGCGGCTCTCCAGTAATTGAGTTTGAGACCATTGCCTTAGTGCATTGTTCGGTGGAAAATACCTCCTAAAATATAAGTTTACAGTTGTGAAGACGCATGCGAGCTTCCTTTTAAGCTTCATACAAACTCCCAAAGTGGACATTAGTGCTAATCAAATACAAGTTTGTCCATCTCCGACCAATGGCATTAGATAAAAACGAGGGCGCTGGTGTTAGTAGGGTACACTGAAAAAAGATGATTCATTGGATTTACTCGATTTCTTTAAGGTAAGTGGTTGCAAACGATTTATATAGACTGAATTTAAACAAACAAATGAAGCTTGAAAATTCTGTCATCTGTTACACTTCGTTTGTACCACATATTTTTGAGTTTCTGTTTAACTGAGATTTTGAGAAATTTTGTAAACCAGCAGCCATTGACTTCTATTGTATATTTTGATCCATTACTAAATTTAATTTGTTTAAATTCAGCCCATATAAACTGTTTGCAATCACTTACCTTAAAAAAATGTAGCAAATCCAACCATTAATTCTTTTGAGTGTATAAGCTCAATCAGTAAGCATGTCGACACCGCAAAAAATCGTTATCACCTACACTTATGTTGTTAAAAATCAATAGATTTCTTTTTTCTGCAGAACATAAACAATATATATATATTTGAAATGTTAATTGTTAAAGTTTAGGATGCTGACATTTAAAAAAAACAAAACACGTTTCCAAATATCGTCTTTTCATACATTTGGAATCGTGTGGATTTGAGCATATTGAATTAAAGTGATTTTCGCTAAATGAAAGAAAGTAAAAATAATAAATGGTAACAGAATTGGGGGTGAAATGTCCCTTTGAAACATTTATAGAGGGCAAATTTGTGATTAGTACTCATTCGGTAGTTCCATCATCAAATTAAATTAGAAGAAAATGGGCCACCGGTCCTTAAATTAGCACGGCTATTCCTCAGACACACGATATCTGGTGTGAATGGGTAAAAGAATGGACTATAGGAGGCATCTCAAAGGGAGAACATGTAGAAGAACGTGTGATGTGATGCGGAAGCTCAGAGTTTTTGAGACATCAAGTTTACAGTTGTAAAGACGCAAGCGAGCTTACAAACTCCCAAAGTGGACATTAGTGCTAATCAAATACAAGTTTGCCCCTTTCCATACAATGGCATTAGATAACAACGAGGGCACTGGTGTTAGCACAGTACACTAAAAATGGTGATTCGTTGGATTTACTCAATTACTCAAGGTAAGTGGTTGCAAACGATTTATATGAGCTGAATTTAAACAAATGTTTGAAAATTCTGTCATTTGTTATCTTTCGTTTGTACCACACATTTTTGAGTTTCTGTTGAACTTAGATTGAAAAATTTTGTAAACCAGCAGCCATTGGCTTCCACTGTATATTTTAATCCATTACTAAATTTAATTTGTTTAAATTCAGCCCAAATAAATAGTTTGCAATCGCTTCCTTTAAAAAAATAAGCAAATTCAATCAATCTTTTTTTCAGTGTATAAGCTAAATCAATTTGCATCTTGACACCTCAAAAAAGAAAATTTCGTTGTTAAAAATCAATAGATTTCTTTTTTCTGCAGAACACAAACGATATATTTTTAAAAATGTTGCTTGTTAAATAAGTTTACTATGTTTCAAAAAAAAAAAAACATTTCTAAATATTGTCTTTTCGAAATTGTGAATTGTAGTATATTGAATTAAAGTGATTTTCGCTGAATGAAAGAAATAAAAATGACAAATGATGACAGAATTGGGGGTGAAATGTCCCTTTAAAACATTTATACAGGGCAAATGTACCCAGAGTTGTGATCAGTACTAATTTAGTGGTTCCATCAGCAAATTAAATTAGATGAAAATGGGCCACCGGTCCTTAAATTAGCCTTTTGATTCCTCAAACACGCTATATATGGTGTAATTGGGGAAACGAGTTTACAATAGGAAGCATCTCAATGGGAGAACATGTAGAAGAACGTGTGATGTGATGCAGAAGCTCAGAGTTTTTGAGACATCAAGTCCATTTACAGTTGTGAAGATGTATGCGAGCTTACAAACTCCCAAAGTGGACATTAGTCCTAATCAAATACAAGTTTGCCCCTTTCCATTCAATGGCATTAGATAAAAACGAGGGCACTGGTGTTAGCACAGTACACTAAAAATGGTGATTCGTTGGATTTACTCAATTACTCAAGGTAAGTGGTTGCAAACGATTTATATTGGCTGAATTAAAACAAACAAATGTTTGAAAATTCTATTTGTTATCTTTTGTTTGTACCACATATTTTTGAGTTTCTGTTGAACTTAGATTAAAAAATTTTGTAAACCAGCAGCCATTGGCTTCCACTGTATATTTTGATCCATTACTAAATTTAATTTGTTTAAATTCAGCCCAAATAAATAGTTTGCAATCGCTTCCCTTAAAAAAATAAGCAAATTCAATCAATCTTTTTTTCAGTGTATAAGCTGAATCAATTTGCATCTTGACACCTCAAAAAAAAAAGAAAATTTCGTTGTTAAAAATCAAGAGATTTCTTTTTTCTGCAGAACACAAACGACATATTTTTAAAAATGTTGCTTGTTAAATAAGTTTATGATGTTTCAAAAAAAAAAAAAAACATTTCTAAATATTGTCTTTTCGAAATTGTGAATTGTTGTATATTGAATTAAAGTGATTTTCGCTGAATGAAAGAAAACAAAAATAACAAATGATGACAGAATTGGGGGTGAAATGTCCCTTTAAAACATTTATACAGGGCAAATGTACCCAGAGTTGTGATCAGTACTAATTTAGTGGTTCCATCAGCAAATTAAATTAGATGAAAATGGGCCACCGGTCCTTAAATTAGCCTTTTGATTCCTCAAACACGCTATATATGGTGTAATTGGGGAAACAAGTTTACAATAGGAAGATTCTCAATGGGAGAACATGTAGAAGAACGTGTGATGTGGTGTGGAAGCTCAGTTTTTCAGCAACCCAGCAGCCAAGTGACATCCACACACAGTGCATGCTAAAGTTAACAGCTAAAGTACAGATGACTTTCATTAAAGGGATAGTTCACCCAAAAAAAATCCTCACAAACTTTGATCAATTTCTTTCTTCTGTTGAACATAAGGGAAGATATTCTGGAAAACATTGGAAAAGGTAGCCATTGACATCCACAGTATGAACTAAATATACCATGGAGATCAAAAGTTCAAACATTCTTCGTTATATCTTCATTTCTGAAAGAAATCGATGAGTAAATGACTATTTTCATGTTTTGTTGACCCATCCCTTTAAAGAAAGTATGTTCAAACCACTGCTCCAAACCCTGCATCGAAGAAAATCTAGATTTAGCTCACATTTAACGGGGGAACACAGCAGATCCAGTCCAGTTGAGTCTAGATTTGTTCGGCGTGAATATGAGCGCAGGTTTAAATCCAGCCTGTCCATGAAGAAATCACCACTGAACTTGTGTGCGAGTGATTAACCGTCTTCTGTTTCGTTTCAAAGAACTTTTACAAAGAATAGAGCAGACATGAACCAAACAACAACAACAAAAAGAGCTGCACAAGAGTAGCAGCTATTAAAACAAACAGCAATTATAACATCAATGATAATACATAACCAAAAAAAAAAGGATAAGAGTATTAACATTAGGGAGGCAAAGTATCCAGTTGTGTCCCTTCTTCAGGTGAAGCGTCTCCCTCAGAGGGTTTGGCACAAGAGTCTGATCAGCCGAGAGAGAGAAAGCGAGAGTGGAATATGCTTTAAACATCCCTCTCGACTCGCCTCCGTCGCACTGAAACACAAAACAGAGACGTGTTAGTAATCGGATACATGCAAACACAGTGTTTGTTTGTGTCTCAACACGCCATGCTGTGAACCACCAGAACTTATAATGGGATCTGCTCATTTTAAGTGGCTTTAGAAATCAAGGGTGTGTTAGTCAGTACGTTATCCTGTTACAAAGCTACACACAGTTATCAAAACAGCACATACAGTGATACGAGGAATCTAATCACCATTGTGGAGAGCTATATGAATCTGCTGTAGATACGGTATTAGTTTTCTTTTACAATCTCTGCTTCTCAATGCATATTTCATTTAAATATATCTTGTTATATATCTATCGTTCAACCTCAGAATTGCTTTATTCCCTATTTTGCACTCCTATTTATCATCTACAGCAGTGGTCCCCAACCTTTTTATAACTGTGGCCTGGTCAATAATGTTCATTATTGATGTATAACTGACGGTGAGCCGTCTGACAAAAAAAAATAAATAAAAAAAAAAGTGCCCTTCTGAATCAAATCAGCAGGATGCCTGACTTTAACTGCAGTTCGGCAGTTTCACTTTAACTCATGAACATTTCATTCATGCCCCTGTGACAAACTGGGGTAACAGACGCAAATAAGGAGTAAGGACTGGTGAGAGTGTTATGGAATTTAATAACGCACGCCGAATGGAAAGAAAAAACGTTCACATTTCGCGATGTGTGTGTGTGTGTGTGTGTGTGTGTGTGTGTGTGTGCGTTCCTTGACCGACAGCCGCATGTGTGGATCTTATTGGAAAACATGGCGGAAAGTCCAACATGACAGTAATAGTTTGAGTGCAGTGTTTACTTCAATAATATAATATAATATAATTATGTCAATAATGTCACTAATATATGCATACTTCACATGTCTTAATTCTATTTCTGTTTAGCTCTGTTATGACTTTAGTCGGATAAGGGTGATCAAAAAGAAAATAAATAAATAAAATATTGCTGTTTCAAGCTTTTGTAGGCCTACAGTTCAAAACTCATGTTTAACTGAATAAACAGTTAGTAAACACAAGTACATATTATTGAACAATTATTTTTCATCACCAATTATAATAGTAGAGCAGTTTCTCAAGCAGTTTGTGTTGCATTTTGGAAACAGGAGATGAGCCCCTAGTCTAATGCGCCACCTGGCTTGAGTAATCCGCTCTCAAAGACTTATTATTTGGGTAGCACACATATTCTGAATGCCTTCGGCAGGATTCAAATGAGCCATTTTAATCTAGATAAATTCAAAGATTAATTTAGTTAAAAAAAAAAAAAATCTATGTCCACCTATAAAGAATATATTTACATGTTTGCACTGAGCAGTGAGATGTACTTAATCTCATCGCACACATATATATTGTACAATGTATATGTGTACAGTGACAATAAAAAGGCATTCTTTTCTAAATAAGATTCAATAGCAGGCGAAAAAAAGAGGAAAGTATGTTAAAAACATTCATAACACATCAAATGAACATGTTACTATGCCATGAGGCCACATGAGAGGTATTGGCAGTGAAGTAACATAAGAGACGCTTTAGGTCACATGACAACATGGTTGTAGTGGGGGAAAAGTATCCCAACACGTCATGTTTTTTTAAATAAAAATATTCTAAAGGAGCTGTTGACCTAGAATTAGAACAGATTTTGGTAAAAACTCAAACAATACAGACATAAAAATATAACAAAAGAAAAACAAAATCTGAAAAAAATGCTGTGTGTAATAACAATGAAATGACACGAGGAGAAAGTATTGAACTACTGAAACTTATTTAATTTTTTATTTAAGTCAAATGCATTGCTCAGGTGTGAGTTTTTCAAAGACTTCAACAGAGTGTAAAAATCTTGATGGTTCTCGTCTATCAAATCTGAGCTTTATTTGATATTTTTTATTGGATTCAAGTCAGGTGATTGGCTGGGCCATTCTACAGCTTGATTTTCTTTCTCTGAAAGTATTTGAGAGTTTTCTTTGCTGTGTTTTTGGATCATTGTCTTGCTGAAATATCCACTCTGGAATTATCTTTATCATGCTGCTAATGTAGATGTTGGACTAAATCAGCTAATATTCATTTACAATGACGAAGGACAGAAAGTTGCTGAAGAACTACTAAGAGATTTCAGCAGCTGTCTGGGCTTTCACTGCCTTTGTATACCTCCCTATCTTCGTGTGTTCAATAATTTTTTCTTGTGTCATTTAATTTTTTTACACAAACTAATTTGTAAACTAATTAATATTGTTTTCTTTGCATATATGAATTTCTTTGATTTTTTAAGTCGGCAGCACCTTTAGAAATATGTTTTCTTAGAAAAATGGTGAAGTGTTAAATACTTCTTTCCCCCACCGTATGTCTGTATTTCATTTAAACTAAGCTCATGCATTGCTTTACATAGATAATGCTTTTAAGTGACTTAAAACCAATCCAAATTACTCAGTTATATGACATAAATTACATTTGTGAAATTCTGATCACAAAGTCTGCAAACATTAAGCAAATTTATAAGATTATCAATGGGCAGCTCTTTGCCATAATAGGAAGCAAAGGAGATCAGACTATCAAAAAAACATACAATAAAACACACCTATAAAAGGCTTCTGCTTTGAGCTGCAGCATGCTAATGTTTTGTGCAGACCTGTACATGTCTATATAAAGCCTGAATTCATACCGGTGAGGATCAGATAACTTATCACACTCGTTATAAAGTGTCCTATGTACAGGTGAGTCAAACAAACACTAAAAACACTGCACACATCATCCTACAATCTGTGCTGTTAGCATTCATGCCAGAGGTTAATGATCAAACTCATGCGCTCACCCGTTATACCTAAAGAGAGCTTGATGCATGACATCATCTTACACATGTTTCACAAACACTGTGCGTGTATGGTAACGTTAGGAGACAGATCCAGACTTCATCCAAAGAAACAGAAATGAAGAGAAAGTCAGGCAGACAAAAAAATAAAAACATTCTACATTTAGTCCATTTTTTCCTCAGGAAACCTGTTTTGAAATAAGTAGTGGTTTACTGATATATTCACAGAGATGAATACTTGCCATATTTTGATTAGAAGAACCGACAGATATGTTTTTCTGTCTAAACTAGATACCAAACAACACATTTTTTCAACCCATCCAACAAGAGTAACTGTGTACACAAGAGGAAGCTGTCTGAAAGGGATGTCGAGGTGCTGATCTAGATTGTATCCGAAAAACATAAAACCAACTCGCTGCAGAATTAAATGTGCACCTCAACTCTTCTGTTTCCACCAAAAAGGTTCACAGGGTCAATTTACATGGCTGGGCTGCAATAGCCAAACCTTTGGTCACTCATGCCAATCCCAAATATCAGTTTCAATGGTGCCAGATGCGATAATCTTGGACTGTGTAACAGATTGTGTAGTTTAAACTGTATCATTCAGAGGTGGGAACCGGTGGATGTGGAACAACTTTAATCATAAAGTAGATACGAAACAAAAGTCTCCATCTGGAGCTCCTCCATGGGACTCGACACATGTAAATCACTCGCGCCAACGGGCTCACACCTCTTCCGTGGCTCTCAGCGGCACCCACACTTGTTTCAGACCTGCAGACCTGACCCCTCAGAAGCATAAACACTACCAAGACGACCAATCACAGAGCTTGTGCTACGCATTGTCAAGAAATGTAGTTAAATTTTTCGAGGGTTATGTGATGTTTCCTATTTCACAGTACACTTTTATTTGTTGTTAAATAAGAGCGGCAATTCCTGAGCTCAAATTATTAGATACAGTTTTTTTAAATGTCTGATGTTAAACCATACTAAACGTTTACTATTTTAGTTCTGTTAGGATTACCTAAATGATTGACTTTTGCTAAATGCCAGAATAATAAGAGATTATTTTTTCCTCTTGGTATTTTTTTTTTGCTTTGTTTTTAAACTGTATAACTTTGGTCAAATGTTTTGGGTATCCTTCCACAAGCTTCTCACAATAGTTTGAAGGAATTTTGGCCCATTCCTCCTGACAGAATTGGTGCAACCGAGTCAGATTGCTCGCACAAGCCTTTTCAACTGCCCACAAATTTTCTATAGGATTGACATCAGGGCTTTGTGATAGCCACTCCAAAACATTCACTCAGTTGTCCTTAAAGCACATTTTAACTAATTTGGCAGTATGCTTAGGGTCATGGTCTGTTCAGAAGACCCATTTGTGGCCAAATTTTAATTTCCTGGCTGATGTCTTAAGATGTTGCTTCAGTATTTTTACATAATGTTCTTTCTTCATGATGCCATCTATGCTGTGAAGTGGACCAGTGCCTCCTGCAGCAAAACAGCCCCACAACATGATGCTGCCGCCCCCATACTTCACAGTTGGCATGGTGTTCCTAGGCTTGTAAGCTTTCCCCTTTGTCCTCAAATGTAACACTGGTCATTATGACCAAACAGGTCAATCTTAGTTCCATCAGACCACAGGACATGTCTCCAAAAATTTGTCTTTTTCCCCATGTAATTTAACAAATTGTATTCTGGCTTTTTTGTTGATTCTATCTTGTTGATTTACCCTGATTGTCACACAAGGTAGCAGTGTGTTTGAGGTTTTCCTTTAATATTATTCTACGGTTGTGCCTCCAATTAACTCAAATATTGTCAATTAGCCAATCAGAAACTTCCAAAACCTCGACAACATCATCTGAGCTTTTTCAGAGCATAATAATCTTATTGTATGTAAACTTGACTTTCAAGATAATGTTTAAAAAAATCTCTCTCTCATTATTCTTCTATTAAGCAGAACTTACCTAAAAGAGAAAAAATTTAGTCACATTAACATCTGCCTTTTAGCATTATATTTTTAATGTGAATTCTTTTACTAGCTATTAAAAAGGCTATTTAGTATAACCATCTGTAATATAAACACCATAAAAATGATTATATGCCTTTTTATACAGCGTAAGTAACCGTCTGGTTTCAACTGTATATAGAAAGGCAAATCTTTTGCTAAAAGATGCCAATACACAATCTTCCTAGGGTGACGTTAATATGCATGTAAACCCTGATTTAATATAATGTAAATTAACTAAAAAAAAGGCTACGAGTGGCGCTCTATGGTGCATCAGATATCCAAAAACATATTGACTCATATTGATATAAACAACATGCTCTAATTTTAAACCTTCTGGTATGCAGTCGGCCCGCCTAAAGCAGGGGTGTCAAAACTTGGTCCTGGAGGGCCAGTGTCCTGGAGAGTTTATCTTCAACCCTAATCAAACCCACCAGAGCCAGTTAATCAAGCTCTTACTAGATATGCTATATTAACTAGAAACTTCCTGGCAGGTGTGTTGAAGCAAGTTAGAGCTAAACTCAGGAGAACACTGTCTCTCCAGAACCGAGTTTAGACACCACTGCTCTAAAGAGATAGTTCAACAAAAATTACTTTTTTTTCCCACACACAAGTGATTACAAACTTTTATAAACTTATTTCTTCTGTTAAACACAAAGCAAGATATTCTGAAGAATGCTCGAAACCCATTGACATCAATAGAAGAATCAAAATATACAATGGAAGTCGAAGGCTGCTGGTTTACACAATTTCTCAAAATCTCAGTTCAACAGAAACTCAAAAATGTTTGGCATGACAGATGGATAACAGATGAACTATCCCTTTAAGGATCTACCATGGTGCAATCATATTTATTATGTGGAGCAAAGAATTTTTGTTTTAAAAAAGCAACACTGTTTATAAATCGGCAAATGACCAATCAGGATTCAAAGCCTTCAATCCCAGTATATGTGCATTAGGTTATGTTCTCACCCAGGTCGTTGTTTTTTGTGATTGCGGCAGCGGCGCGGGATCTGGGACCCTGCTGGGTGAAGTGGTACCCAAACTTCACGATGCTTGTATTCTGTTCCAGCATCTTCGCAATCTCCATCTCAGCCGACGTACCGAGCTGCTGCCGCTGTGAGCAAACATCACACAAAGGGGAATCTGTTAGACATGCTTACATAAGCCAACTCGCAGACATTTCACAGTGAGTGATGCCTGCATTTACTTTCTTGTGTCTAAAAAAAACTGTGCTTTGAACACATTTTAGCACAAACCTAGATTTAAGATGAATTATAGATGGAACATAATTCAATCATTAGGTGCTGATTAGTAGTGTTGACAGAAGTCAACATTTGAAGTGGATCAAAACCCTTTTTGTTGTCCTAAAACTATTGAACATAGGGGTGTCAAAATTAATCGTTTCCTCTGTGCCACGCAATGCAGATGCGAACAATTCGATATCGGTTCATGAGTTATAAGTTCATGAAAGAGTGATTGATTTGAACTTGAAATATTATTATGTTTGTGGGATTTGAATTAGATTAATATTGACTGTTGTATATTTAGAAGTGGTTTATTTGATTTATATCTTTATGGTTGGTTGATGTATCACCCGTTGATTGTTTTTTTTTTTTTGTAAAAGGTAATTAACAGGTATTGTGCCTGGGCCTGTAAATTTAAGTTTGTTTGGTTTATGGATTTACGGATTTACTTACAATATGTTGAAGTTAAAGCTTGTTCTTTTTGTTTTCTTCCTTATTATTATATTGATCTGTTTGACAATTGAATATTGATTTGGTTTTTATTAAACCATGCATCTGTTGAAGCTTAAATTTTCATTTAATTGAATTATTTAAGAAACTGTAGTGGGTTTTTTTTAACCCCTGGCGCCCAACCCACTTTATTAGCCAAATACCGCTACAAGTTATAGATCATAACCGGTTATTACCTACTGACGTTATTTATCTCCTACGAGTGATGTCGTGGGAAAATACTAAGGCAAAGGAGGTGAGGGCGAGTAAGTAAAATGTTTCTACTGCTTATTAAAAAGCAGATAATTGTGCATGATTCACTGCTTGTGAGTTTGCTGGACAGTCTTTCATTGACACTGAAGAAGGTATACAGCACGAGCCGCTATTTCACAACTAAGGAGAAATGCTGTAAAACTCCATCTTTGCCTCTCTTTCACTTGACATTTGACCCGTTGGCATGTTCGTGAGGTAACTTTTCCTCTCCTCTCGGCTGATCTAGACATGAGCGTGCCTGTGGTGCTAGTTTCTCCACTGCATCTATTATGAATTACCTGTCATAACCGTCCATTATGCACATATAGACTGAATCCGCAGCTGTTCTTTCCGTGTGACTCATCGGTGAACAGCGCTTTCATTTCTAAAGCCAATCGCAGCCCTTACTGTTGAGCGGGTGAAGACAATTACCAATCATAGGGGTGTAAAAACTCGCTTGACAGTGCTCAAAAAGCAAGCAGGATAATATTTACACTACTTTATTTGCTATAATCATGCTGTCTTGGAGTTTTATTTAAAACATTCTAAAAGAGTTTTCTCTGAGCAGGTAAAAGTAAAGATAGAGTTCTTATATCTTACTGATTGTGTTAACGGACAAAATTGTATTACAAATAGTATATAAATGTTAATATATTTATAGATTTTAATTTTTAAAAATTATGTTGTGAAGAAAAAATCTAATTATATCAGTGTGGAAATATACATTTCTATCATCTAATTCCAAATGGACAATAATCTACGTATAACTGAAAAGTTATATTCTTGGGTTTTTAATTATATCATTTCATTGACATGCCAGCTAGGAGGGTCATTTAACCTTTGCCTTGCTGACTACAGGCTAAGCCAAAGTAATGCAAATTGTCAGTTTCACAGCATGGGGTGTCTATTGTTTTCTCTTTTCGATCAACTGGTCAGGTGGTTTCTGTCTCCAGAACATGATGAGATCAAGGCCTGAAAGAGCAGTTTACCCTGCCGACCACAACTCTTAATTTGCATGCTTTGTTTAGCCATATCCCCTCCTCCTAAGAACACAAAATAGACATGAAATCTTTGTCTTAATTCAGACTTGTGTGAGACTTGTGAGAGACTTGTGAAAGAACTTGCAGACTGCGGACCTCTAGTAGGCTCTTGCAGACACATGGACATCTTAAAGACGCTATATGACTGCAGATTAACCAACACGTCTCAATAAAGGAATTGTGCTTGTTTCGAGTCTCCTGGACTGGGTTCTCTCTTCTTTTCACTCATTTATTTTTTTTACAACATCAGGAAAGCATCAGCAATAAACCGTGAGACACCAAGATATTGAATTGAACCGAATCGATGGCATATTAATTGTTACCGAACCGTGAGACCAGTGTAGGTTCACACCCCTAATTGAACACACATTCTCTTTTAGAAAATTATATTTTAAAAAAGGCTCTTATTTATAACAATCTGTAATATAAACGCCATAAAACAATGTGATACTTTATAACCTACTTATTATATAGTGATTATTGTGAAATCTATCTTCTAATTGCAGTGTATTTTCTGATTATTAAATACTGATTTGTTAACATGTAGTATGTTTTTGCATAAAATGTAAAAACTTTATGAACCACATATTGCTGCATTATAACTTCTGCATTTCCATCCCCAAATTTAAGGTTACACCTGTAGATCGATTGTTTTGAAACAGAGAATAGAACTGTTACAATGTTGCACTTAGCTCATGGTGCGGTTCGCTTTCACATGCCAAAGTTTCTAAACGGACCAAAATAGCTAAAACAAGTCACATGCGAGTAAACTCTCATCTCAATGAACGAATGACATCCCATCCTACTCATAACTCTGATTCATATAGCCACATATGCCTGTTACATATCCATAATACACTGTGATATGGCCTGGTTCGTTAGTTCAGAAGATCGCATTGCACGACAATCGAAGCGTTTCAGAGTTCGTTTCATTTAAACCAAAACCACCTCATTCAGGTGATCTCAGACCGATTGCCTTGTCGTGGATCCGAGCGCGCTTGTTGGATTCACATATGCACTAAATAGGGAAACAAACCAGGTTCCGAAACAAAAGTCTAGGTGTGAAAGCCTCTAACTATATCGTAAAAATTGGCTTCCTTAAGATTTAAGATATTTACTAAATATTATTAATAAGCTTAAAAATGCTCAAATTTGAAACATTTTAATGTTCTGCGTAAATAAAATAAAAAGAATAGAAAAATAGTAAAATGCACCTTAAAATATAACTTAAATCTTTCGTTTTAGTTCACAAATACTGGTTACTTACAAACAAATACGGTAAATCAGACTTAAAAAAAAAAACAGGGCTGCAACAATTAATTATTTTGATAATCCATTAAACATTAATAATTATAATAAAAATAATTTGACTAATCATCAATTCTTTCTTTATTTTTACCGCAATTCTATTACCAATCCGGACATTTCATGGTTTCAAAGAACTAAAAATAGAAATAAGAGCCATGTTGGTACACTTTTCAACAGCAAATGTTGTCTGAGAAGATACTGATGTCTCACAGTTTCATGTCATGCAAGATAAAATCAATCGAAAACACCCATAAATCAAAAACGACCATTAACAGTTTGTGACAGTCAGTATGTGCTTGTGACCTTACCTGGTTGTCGATCTTGATCTCTGAAAGCGTGTCGTTGTCTCGAAGAGCTTCTACAAGAGCCTGAACTCCTGCACCGGTGATGAAATTAGACTCCAAATTCAAACTCCTTAGCGTCTTATTTTCTCGCAGCATGTCTGAGAACGCCTGCAACGAACACAAAGAAACAAACAAAGCTTTACATGGCATTGAGATGTACTATATGAATGTTTATAGTGCTAAAATTAGCCAACATTGTATGTAAACAATAATGATAAAAAAGACAAACATATTTGTGATCAGGGATTCTGCAGGAACCTGATATAAAGTCTTTTTGAAAGCTTTTTTAAAATATTTAAAATGCATACATGACCTTTTATGAATAACCTTGGACACCACATGTGTTAAGTTTTTACAAGTCTCCAAAATTTTAATTAAACCTTATTTCACGATGACGCAAGAATGAAACTACATTACTCTTGAATTAATTAGAAATGACTCAGGAGCAATACAAGCAGATGCACGCTGTGTCCCACATAATTAAAATCTCTGAATATCACAATAGAAAACTATGTATAAATAAATATAAAACTTATTTTGTTATTTTAAATCTCCATTTCTGCAGCAGTCTCGTTCTAGTAAAATATGATCCTCAGATACACTCACCGGCCACTTTATTAGGTACACCTGTCCAACTGCTTGTTAATGCAAATTTCTAATCAGCCAATAACACGGCAGCAACTCAACACTTGGTGCCACACCTGTCAGCTAAGAACAGAAAACTAAGCCTACAATTCGCACAGTCTCACTAAAATTAGACAATAGAAGATTGGATTTCTGCTGAGACATTTGGATGGTAGGGTCAGAATTTGGCATCAACAACATGAAAGCATGGATCCATCCTGCCTTGTATCAATTGTTGGCGATGGTGGTGTAATAATGTAAATGATATTTTCTTGCCACACTTTGGGCCCATTAGTACCAATTAAACATCCTGTCAACACCACAGCCTACCTGATTATTGTTGCTTAACACAGTGTACGCATCTTCTGATGGCTACTTCCAGCAGGATAACTCGCCATGTGATAAAGCGTGAATCATCTCAGACTAGTTTCTTGATCATGAAAGCAAGTTCACTACACTCAAATGGCCTCCACAGTAACCAGATCTCAATCCAATAGAGCACCTTTGAGATGTGGTGGAACGGGAGATTCGCATCATGGACATCTGCAGCAACTGCGAGATGCTATCATATCAATATGGACCACAATCTCTGAGGAATAATTACAGTATCTTGTTGAATCCATGCTACAAAGGATTAAGGCAGTTCTGAAAGCAAAAGGGGGTCCAACCCTTTACTAGTAAGGTGTACCTATTAAAGTGGCAGGTGAGTGTATATTAAACTGTATTTTAATCTACTAATGAGGAATGCGACTAAATATGCAGTGTTTTAATAACAATTATATTAATCTATCATTAATATATTTGTTTGTTGCAGCCCTATATCCCCACAAAGCTACTTTACTTTTGTGTAAAAAGCTTGTGCCGTGCTGAAAATCCTCCCCAGCAGGCACCCTCAATATAAAGTACTTTACATGAAATGATCAAAACAATCAACTTTATAATTGCATTATTCAAACAACGCGCTTCTTTTCTTTCTATCTTTCTATTCTATAGAGCACAAATCTAGAAGCAGACCCCAAAAAGCACCATATGTCCAGCTTCAACCCAGAACACGATCATCTGCAGTGAATTATGTCCTCACCACAGCAACAGGGTCATTGCTCCTGGTGGCAGCCAGACTGAACTTCTTCACATGAGTGTTCCTCTCCATGGCTTTCGCAAGCTCCTTCAGGGTCGGGATTGGAATGTTCTGGAAGACAAGAGAAGGGGAAACATTAAAAAACAGATTTGTTGTGCATGATTAAACCATGACATGTAAAAAATACTCTATTTTGCCAGTTTAAAAAAGGAGCTTTCATTCTAGGGCTTAACAATACAGTGCATCCAAAAAGTATTCATAGCGCTTCACTTTTTTCAAACCCAAACCCTGAATTCAAACCCAAGCCATTTTTGGGTATCGAGCAGAAGAGTATGCAAAATAACTCCTTGACGTTAGATGGTGCTACACAACTATAAGCTTCTGACACCCGCTCATAACACAGAAGAAGACAGAAAGTTGACACATTCGAACAAGCATGGATGTGTCAGGGTTGGTGAGGGGAAAGGAGCGAGGACTCAAGTGCAGGAAAAGTGGGAATTTATTAAATAATAAAAATAAAATAAAATGCAAAATAAACTACCCCGGGGGGAAAACGTTAACAAAACAAATACATTCACATACAAACAGGACTGGGCAGACTGGCAAGAATGAGGACTGGAAACACAACAGGACTAAACTTCAAACGACGAAATGTGATGACGAACTGGCACAGGACAGCAAATGTGAGGGGCTTATAAACTGTAGAAAATTAACACACAAACAGGTGAACACAATTAACTAATAATGGGTTAACAAGGAGGGTGGGACAAGACAATAGACGGGAGAGCGCATGACACAGAGAGACAACACAAGCCATGCGCTCACATAACAGGACAAGAACATGCAGCCAATAAGAGAACTCATTAACTGCATGTTCATGACAACAAACACAACACTGAAGCACACGACAAAAGCACGTGACCACAATGTAAACACCGAGCCACGTGCTTTGACAAGAGACGCAAGACACGAGCACACGATAGATAAACACATTACCGTGCGCTCACACATAAGCAACGCGCATGCTTCATCTCAGCGCCAACCAACTGAAACCAACTAGACGGAGGCGCCGAGAATAAAGCAGCGCGATGCTGACAGAACAAACACAAACACTAGCACATCAAGCGGCAGCGCACACACTCCGCGTACACCCACGACGGCGCGCGCGCACACAGAGACAGAAACAGGACCAGACATGGGTAGTGTCAGAGCTCTGCCACTAAAACAAGAATTTACAAGACCAGAGTGGCAGAACCCTGACAGGATGGTTCAAGTAGTAGCTCCAGCTCTAGCGATGAAGAAATAATTATTGTTCACCAGTGCTATAAGCAGCTCTACATTCATATCGCCATCTTCAATGTGAACTCGCACTGACAGTTTTGCCCTTGAGTGCCTTCAAGTGCTATTTACTGCAACTTCAGCAACTACGTGCACGTGAACAAAAGTTCCAATCTGATTGGCGAAGATGGTTTTGACACGGCATGTCAAAACAAAAACCGAACATGAGGGGTTTCTTTAAAAATGATGCTTTTACGCCTGCCGTTTTGCGCATTGGTGTGCACGATCACATTGGCTCCCTTTATTTAGTCACGAGACGTTAAACGTCAACAGAAAACACAAGCAAAAAACGTCCTGGTGTGCACAGGCCTTTATTCCAAAATTGATTCAATTAATTAATTTCCTCACAATTCTACACACAATACCCCATAATGACAATGTGAAAAAAATTTTTTTTGCAATTGTTTCAACTTTTTTAAAAATATAAAACCTGAAAAATGTACATAAGTATTCACAGCCTTTTCCAGTGAAGCTCTAAATTGAGGTCAGGTACATTTGTGAGATGTTTCAGCGGCTTAACTGGAGTTCACCTATGGTAAATTCAGTTTATTGGACATGATGTGGAAAGGTATACACCTGTCTATATAAGGTCCCACGGTTGACAGTGCATGTCAAAGCACAAACCAAGCATGAAGACAAAGAAATTGTCTGTAGACCTCTGTCTCAAACATAAAGCTGGGGAAGGTTACAGAAAAAAATTCTGCAGCTCTGAAAGTTTCAATGAGTACAGTGGCCTCCATCATCAATAAGTGGAAGATGTTTGGAACCGCAAGGACTCTTCCTAGAGTTGGCCGGCCATCTAAGCTTAGCTGAGTGATCGGGGGAGAAGGGCCTTAGCCAGGGAGGTGATCAATAACTTGATGGTCACTCTGTCTGAGCTCCAGTGTTCTTCTGTGGATAAAGGAGAACCTTACAGAAGGACAACCATCTGTGCAGCAATCCACCAATCAGGCCTGTATGGTAGAGTGGCCTGACGGAAGCCAGTCCCCGCCTGGAATTTGTCAAAAGGCATCTGAAGGACTCTCAGACTGTAAGAAAAAGAATTCTCTGGTCTGATGAGATGATTGAACTCTTTTGAGTGAATGCCAGGCGTTACGTTCAGAGAAAAACAGGCCCTGCTCATGACCAGGCAAATACCATTCTTACAATGAAGCATGAGGGTGGCAGCATCATGCTGTGGGGATGTTTTTCCAGCCGCAGGAACTGGAAGACTAGTCAGGATAGAGGGAAAGATGAACGCAGCAATGAATGAAATACATCCTGAATGAAAACCTACTTCAGATGGCTCTTGACCTCAAACTGGGGCGACGGTTCACCTTCCAAAATATCAATGGAGTGGCTTCACAACAACTCTGTGAATGTCCTTGAGTGGCCCAGCCAGACCCCAGACCTAAATCCTATTGAACTTCTCTGGAGAGATCTGAAAATGGCTGTACACTGTCCCTTCCCATGCAACTTAATAGAGCTTGAGAGGTACTGCAAAGAGGAATGGGCAAAAATTCCTAAAGACAGGTGTGCCAAGCTTGTGGCATCATATTCAAAAAGACTTGAAGTTGTAATCGCTGCCAAAGTTGCATCAATAAAGTATTGAGCAAAGGTTGTGAATACTTCTGTACATGTGATTTTTCAGGTTTTTTTTGTTTTAAATCGTTTGAGAATCCTAGTGTGTACCTGCAATAGTCATATTGCAGGATTAGATTATTTATTAAAGATTTAAATATCAAGATATTCTTTTTATTTCTACAATGATGAACATGTTATTTTACAATTTCCCCAGAAAAACACAAAGCACAGTTTATTTAATTGTTTTTGCTTGTAATTTAATATAATTTATGCAGGTAAACGCATAGATTTATGCATAGAAAAAGACTTGATCACCTCAGTCAATCTAAATGAATGAAATCTTTCCAAACAATGCAGAAATTATATTCATATCGCAATACATAATCTAAATGAATGAATTTTTTCCAAATAGAGCTATTCAACTCATCTGGTGAAAATATATTTATATCGCAATATATAACAAAATATCGCAATGTCCGATTTTTCCAATATTTTACAGCCCGTCCGGTCTCAGACCCAAATTGATTGTATATCAATTTTGCAGTCAAGATCACTGATTTTAAACTACCACATCTCAAACCTGACGAGTTAATTATAGCAGGACAGTTCAATGAAAGCTTTAGAACTGGCTTATTGAAAAGTCCTCATGGATGTACTGAAACTTATTCGGATTTAACAAATCATCTGAAATGTGGCTGTCTGGGTTACATTTAGCTGATTATCACTGGATCAAATGTAAATCATAAGTTGTGGTCAGTATGAATCATAAAATAAACTGTGACTGGTTGCACCACTAGTGAGTGAAATGTTAAGAATAATTTTAGAATGTCTGTCATTATATGTAATTAGCTGAACATAAACATGAACATAAAACCTGATGATCAAGCTCCCCAGCATTATTTAAAATGGTTCATGTAACCTTTTGCAAAAAAAAAAAAAAAACTTGTCTGCACAAGAGTCACATTTTTCACATTAAGTAATATAAAACTAATAAACATCATATATAATGATAGGATTTCAGTGAAATTAGTATGTTTATGATTTTTAATGTCTCATTAGAACACATTTAGTGGATAAGTCTCATTACCTTGATGTTGTTGAGATTGACTTCAGTCAACGTGGGATCATTGGCCTTTATCCTCTGCAGACTTTCTTCAACGTTTGTAGGGTTTGGAGGTTCATCAAAAACAGGCTTTACCTTTTCTCCTTTAATGACATCTACAAGACAATGATTTATTCTCAAATGAGCTTCCACTGAATAACATGTGCCTTATAGGTCCTGTGAAATGAAAATAAAGGATATCTATTTGCTAGTGAAGGGGTCACCAGTCTCGGTCCTGGAGGGCTGTTGTCCCAGCAGGGTTTAGCTCCAACTTGCCTCAACACACCTGCTTAGATGTTTCAACTATACCTAGTAAGACCTTGATTAGCTTGTTCAGGTGTGTTTGATTAGGGTTGGAGCTAAAATCTGCAGGACACCGACCCTCCAGGAACAAGTTTGGTGACCCCTGAGCTAGTGTTCCAAAATTGCTGTTTAGAAGGTATAAAACCGATATAAATATCTAAAGCTTGCAGTTTGTCACTTCCGCCTAAATGGATCAATGATTTTTTTACTACGTCACCTCATACTCAGTTTCCACTGAGTAGTATGGTACGGTTATACGCTTCTATGGCCGTTACCAATGTCAAAAGGTACCTAAAAGCGAACCGTACCGTACCACTTTTTGGTCAGCCTTTGAAAATGGTACCAAGAGGCCCAAAAAGGTACCATAAGGCGGAGCAAGACACGCAGCTGAACGCTATTGGTTTTACAGAGAAGCGTCAATCGCTTAGAAGTAGGAGAATGAAAACAAAGGATGCACCATTTTTAGAAACACAGCCGAGACATTACACTGTAATGATATATACAGTTAAAGTCAGAATGAATCATTAGCGCCCCTGTTTATTTTTTTCCCCCAATTTCTGTTTAATGGAGGGAAGATTGTTTCAGCACATTTCTTAGCATAATAGTTTTGAAATCCCATTTCTAATAACTGATTTATTTTATCTTTGCCATGATGACAGTAAATAATAATTTAGGGTTAGGGAAGGGTAATTAGGCAAGTTATTCTATAACGATGGTTTGTTCTGTAGACTATCGAAAAAAAAATATATAATAATTTTGTACCAAAAATGTTTTTTAAAAAACTGCTTTTATTCTAGCCAAAATAAAACAAATAAGACTTTTTCCAGAAGAAAAAATATTATCAGACATACTGTGAAAATTTCCTTGCTCTGTTAAACATCATTTGGGAAATATTTAAAATAGAAAAAAAAAAATCAAAAGGGGGCTAATAATTCTGACTTCAACTGTATATATGATAACAAGCCATGGTCGACCCGAGTTCAAACAAACCTTGTCCTCGTCTTGATGAATGGCCACAAAGCCAAGAAGAAAAAAAAATCTAAGGACTAAATATATGCTGTGTGTAGTTTTTCTATAATTGATAACATATCAGAGACTGTAAGGGTCTGTTTGTATTTATATACAGTTAGAGTCAGAATTATTAGCCCCCCTTTGAATTTTTTTTTGTTTTTTAAATATTTCCTAAATGATGTTTACAGAGCAAGGAGATTTCACAGTATTTCTGATAATATTTTTTTCTTCTGCAGAAAGTCTTTTTGTTTTATTTTGGCTAGAATAAAAGCAGTTTACATTAAAAAAAAAAAAAAACACTTTAGGGACAAAATTATTAGCTCCTTTAATCATTTTTTTTCTCGATAAACTACAGAACAAACCATCGTTATACAATAACTTGCCTAATTACCCTAACCTGCCTAGTTAACCTAATAACCCTAGTTAAGCCTTTAAATGTCACTTTAAGCTGTAAAGAAGTGTCTTGAACAATATATAATCAAATATTATTTACTGTCATCATGGCAAAGATAAAATCAATCAGTTATTAGAAATGAGTTATAAAAACTATTATGTTAAGAAACGTGTTGAAAAAAAATCTTCTCTCGGTTAAACAGAAACTGGGGAAAAAATTAAACAGGGGGGCTAATAATTCTGACCAACGGTATGTTGCATTTATAATTTTTTTTTGTATATAATTGTAGATGTCATTGATCTGCAGTTATAATCAAATCATGTTCATAGAAAACTTAGTAATGAACATTTATACACAAGTGTTTATGTGTACAACGCATCCGTTTTGTTAGAAGAGCTTCTCATCTGATATGTGATCGACCTGTACAGCTTTACTGTGACATTTTCTTGAGTAAAAATGACGTCGTCTGAAACTTTCTGTCATACACCACGGCCACTAAAAGGGTACCCTTTTGGCAGTGGAAACGAAAGCCTGATAAAGGTGACCAGTACTGAACCTCTCAGTGGTAACGGCTCACTACTCATCAAAACTTGACCAATCAAATGCTCTTTAGTATATGACATGCCCCATCCCCTTTAAGACGCTTTCTTATTTGTTTTTCATTTAATGCGCTTGATCTCAACCACTCTCATTGGCAGAGCTGTGATAAAAACTAAATGCTATTGGCTGTTTTTTTAAAGGGGAGAAGCTACTCTATATCCAATCCTATTATCATTTTTCAATTGAGATTACGTCAAACATCTAATAAAAAATGCACATTTCAAAGCACTTCACAGACCCTTTAAATGTAAACACATCAATAATAAATTGATACTTTAAGAGAAAATCTAATGTGCATGATATCTATTGAAAAGATGAAATCAACTTACTGTTATAACCGTCTTTACTGCCGTCATAACTCTGCGTGCTTGTCACCAGTGTGTTCACTCCAAGAATAGCTAGAAAACACAACAGTACACATTACAATACAGTCCCAAAAAAAAATACTTCACAAAATGTATTCTTGCTGTTTGTTCAAACTACTAATTTAAAACAAGCTGAATAAACAAATCTTTAGATTTTTGGGTGGAAAAAGTTAAATGCTTTGTTCAATTCACCTAAATTTATAAAACACTTAAGTTAACTTAATCGATTTGTGTTTGGACAATATGAAGGAATGTGGAACCCAGCATTTTTTACAATGTAACGAACCTTGTTTATGAGACTAATTTAAAAGAGAAAAAAAATTGGTCACGATTAAAAAAATACATTAATTAAAATTTCTAACATTGATGGGTATAATTGCACAGTTCTGAGAAAATTAGTTAGAAATGCGACTCACAAAACTTTTTTCATCATAAAGGCAACTTGAAAATTTACAGGCTTTCGCAACTAACTTTCGCAGATTTGTCTGATATCTCTTGCAATTCTAAGAAAAAGTAGAGAATTGTTGAAACTTGTTTCAGAATAGTTGAATAAAAGTGAGTTTTACACACAACTGGCAGTTTTTATTGAGAAAAACAAACTCCCAATTGTAACGAGTAAGAAGTGTGAGTTACAATCCCCATTTTTTTATTTTGCAACAGAGCCGACTGTTTCTGAAAACAAATGTTCTCTGGTTTACTAATCCATATGAAAAGAACGCAATGCAGAATTTTCTATCTGAGCTCATTAATTAGATCCCGCCTTATGGATTTAAACACAAATGGGTTATGGGATTATTATGGGATGTTGATCTCTGCTTGGTCAACTTTTGATGTTCGATGTTCAACTCTATAGTTTAACAAAAGCTTGACATTTTAGTAGTTCGAAATAAAAATAAAATAAAAGTAGAAATAAAATATAGAGAAGTAAGTCTGTAAAATGACAGAAAATGTGCTGGCAGTTTATTACAAGGTTTTTGTAGCATAATATACAACACCAGCTCAGACAACATATTAATTTAACTATTAAAATTGTTCATAAAAGTCTTTAATTATTTTAATTTTTTACTTTTCAAGGTTAAAAGTCATTGGAAGAAAGATCAAGGTCCCATAAAGCAATTCAAATGCATAAACAAATAGGAAAAAATAAAAACATGAGTCACAAAATGTGAAAAACTATTAATTAACAGATATTTTTTTACATTGCTTTGTACCACTTATGTATGGTACTTTGCTAGCATTTTAAATTTTACATTTTTTATTTATTTTTTGGCAAAGCTGACCAAGAAACACATTCAACACATTTTGTTCACACTTAGCTGATGATTGATAATAAAGTGTATTTGGCATGCTGTCCCGTGAGAGAGCCTTGAGCTCCTAAGATCCTCGAGCCTGGGGAGTTTGAGTTCAGGTAGCTCTTGAGAACTACCCTGCTGTGAAAGTGTTAGGAATAGCTGAAATATAGCTGGCAAAGAGTTTGTCTTAAGACGTCACTTTGGAGTACTTATGATGTATGTCTTTGGACGGTGGGAGGAAACCGGGAAACTCTGGGAAAACCCAAACAAGCACAGGGAGAACATGCAAACTCCGCACAGAAACGCAGGCTGGCCTGATGAGGGGTTGAACAAGTGGCGTTCTTGCTGTGAGGCAACAGTGCTAACCACTGGCCCGCCGTGCTGCCCTATCAGGAGAAGGGGAGGAGTAGGGGTGGAAGGGGGGATTCTTCAAGACGAAAATGACTGCAGTGAAAAACTCTGGTTAATTATAGTGAGTCAGCATTCATTGGTGCAATATAGGGAGTTGATGCGGTACCAGCCGTCTTCAATCATAAGCACGTGTTCCTCTCAAAATTAGTTTATAAATAAACTACACAAAGAGAATAAAGTGCATCAAGATCATAATGAACCATGCAGTACGAGAAGACAGCTGGGGACAATCTCTTAAAGCAGCGTGCTGAAAGAAGCTGTTATTCTAGAGCTGTGATGGATGAAATGTGGGCGTTCGAACCCCCAGAGTCAAGGAGTAAAGGCTCTCGCAGAAAGAACCAACAGTACAAAGCTGTCCATTGAGGTTTAGAGCAATGAAACTATGCCTTTGATACTGGTGTTCTCTTAGCTTATGGTTGATCTCCCGTTACATCCCTCTAGTTTTGAGTATTTGTAGCTTTTTTTACCTGCCAGGTCATGCAGTTCTGTGTCAGTAGCGCTGGACAGAGCCTCTTCCAACTCGGGGTCCAAGGTTGTGGCTTCCTCCTGATGAAGCTGGATTGGTTTTTGTTTGGGAATCCATACTTTTCCTGTCAAATGAAAAAAAAAAAGAGAGAGGTGATCAGTAACATAAAACACATAATTTGGTTTAATATGTTTCAAAAAACAAGCAAAAAAAAAAAAAAGTGCTGGGCTAAAACTAATCTTAATAAACCACATCCAAAATAAAAGTGTGTTTTGATATAATATATAAGTGTGTACTATATTTAATATGTCCCTTGGTCCCTCGCTATAACGCAGTTTACCTTTCACTGCCTCGCCGTTTCGCTAATTTTTCTTTATTAATTTAAATATATAAAAATAGTTTTTTTTTTTTTAAATAATCAAATAAATCCATAGATTTGAATGTTTTATGCTAAAACTAATGGATTAAACACGGACGAAATTTCAGTCTAATAATCCAGTTTGATCTATATTCAGCATTTTTTCTAAATAAAAATGTTCTTCACTGTTCAGCCAAATGAAAACAAAGGAAAGTGACCTTCACTCTTGCTGTTTGTTCAAACTACTTATTTACAATGAGTTAAACAACACGATTCACAGGGTTTTTTGAAGACAACTTAAACATTTTATGTTCGATCAACTTAAATTTGTTAAAATGATTAAGTTAACAATCGATTTATGTTGAGACAACATTGAAAGAATTGTGTGGAACCATTAATTTCTTATAATAATAGTTAATACTCAAATAGTTATTAAAGACCACAGCAAAGAGAGGTTTAGTAGTCTAGTCAGACATGATGTCCATCTACGTATATGAAGGGCTGGAGTTTATAAACTGGACATTGATGGCACAGAGCAGGCCCATCATGATTACTGCTCACCGATTGACCTCATCTAGACTCAGACTCTCTTTGACGCCTGTAAAGAGGTCAGGTAATATGACGCTGGTCTTGTGATGAGCTCTTTCTCTCTGGACAGTGAAAAACACATTCTACAGCTTTATTTAGGACATGTGACTGCTGAGACAGAGAGGGAGAGCGATGTTTTGCTAGACTGAAAGATTAAGCTACACTGTTTCTGAATGCACTAATGCAGGCTAAGCAAACAGTGACAGAAAACTCCTTTAATCATTAACTTAAGAAAGCATTTAGGTCTCACCACAACTTTATCATTCATCATTATATTTTACGGGGAAGCCAAAATGCTTTCATACAGGTGATTTGAATGATGCATGAAGGCAATCTCTCTTCAATTGTTATAATTGAAGAGAGATTATCTTATAATTGTTATATAATTGTAGAATTGTTTTGGATTAACCTACAAGTTCAAAAGAAGGTATTAATCCACAGGTCACGAGTATTCCGAAATGTGAATTGTGATCCGTGCGGATCACGGATCACCCGTGATCCGATCGTTACACCCTTATTGAGAGGTGCGTGTCAGCGTCGGCCACGTCAAGGGGTATGAGACCTCACGAAAGGCTGTGGCGGATTATACGTATGCGCTTGTCACAGAAGTATAAATCAACCTTAACTTTAGCACCCATCACTCCCATGAAGAACTGCAAATAAAGTAGACTAAGCTACCATGAAATACACCATTATGCAGTCTCACACTTTTCTATTTTATTTCTGATGTTTAAAGTTTTTACTTTAACCAGTTAAACTCTGCTGCTATTTCGGATTTCCGAAACCTTTTAGGTTCTGTGTGGTCTAGGTTGCTGTAATTCATTTTGGTGGTTCCTGCACATGTCTGTAATCATAGGAAAAAACGATGTCTCTACCATAATCTATGCAAAAGTTATTGTATTCCAACTGATGAGAGGTGCTATACAAGCCAGGGACCGATCCTTGTTTTCATATTTCACTATTCTTTTGTTTGATCAAACTAATTCCCTATGTTCGGACCATGTCAGCAATATAAAAGGATTACTTATGCACATTAGGCTTGGGCGGTATTTCGGTATTATGGTATACCGCGGGATCTAAAAATAGCAACGGTGTCAGTTTCAATACCGTTATACCGTCATAAAATATTAAATATCCTTTATTTAATGCCTACAAAAACGTATGTGTGGTTGTCATCACGGGACAGTGTGGAGGAGAGAGAGAGAGGAAGAGGGAGAGGGAGGGGGAGGGGGAGAGGGAGAGGTGACATGACGTGTCGCGCTTCAAAGTGTCCTGCAGTTTGGCAGTTTCGACTGAACAGAAGGGAGACGTGGTTAATATGAACGAGAGGTCTGCATTAGAGCTGAAGATCTTTGCCCGAACCCGGCGAGACCCGAAAAAATCTAAATCCCTGCATTAAAATCCATCCCTGCAAAGGTGAAACAAATGATGATGAAGTAGTAAAAAACGCGAATTATTACGGCGGTCAAGCCAGTCACTAACTCATAAGGAGCATTTATTCCAGCCGCAGGTATTTCTCGGTCGCTCATACACTGCGTATTACGGTAGAGCCCTAAACCGCAAGCTGACAGGTAAAAAGACGAGGCCTCTCGCTACAGTGAAACTGCCGTCATGGAAAATTAAATGGATGTTCCTGACTGGTAGAAGATGAACAAACAATGCAACCCAAAACTTGCAAAATCAGCCAGATCAGAACTCTGCATCTTGACCTGTAGCAGCAGGAAAGGGTGTTCAGCTGCTGGACCCCGTGAGCGCAGGACTGCGCTAAAGCCTGTGGATTTAAATGTTCCTCCACAAACACACGTAGCCTAATCTTGGTGAGTAAAGGGTTTTTCAATTATAAATAAATATTAATTAAACCATATAATCATAATGTAGACAGAGCATACAGACTAATGGTGGCATTATTCTTTTAATATTCAGCTTCACCGCCGCCTTAATGCCAGATTGTGAAGAGAAGTTGAGAAACAAACCTTGCAGAGCCTTTATCTTAATTTCGTTATTGCCAAAATACCCGTCATCATTTAGAGTTTATTTTAATTTGATTTGTTAAGAAAGATTTTTTTTCATTTGTGTGTTGGCCAATTTAAAGGCTAAGTGCATGTACCTAGACCTATAGAGTGCTGATATGTTATGATGTTACAGAGGACTTTATTTCTTTGTTCCAACTTTCAAGTGGCATATAGCCTAGTCTACGTTTGTTACGAATAAATGATGTTAAAACACATAAATGACTCATTCTTGAAAAAAATGCAATAGAGCTGTGTGCATGAGCACATTTGAATAATGTCGGGCTGTGAACGGGTTCGCGCTGTATAAAGCTGTCAATCCAAATGTACCTGTCGGACTCGGGACCTATCGGGTATAATTTTTATTGCCCGATTACAGCTCTGCATTCCCGCTGCAGTACCGCGGGAGCCGGCCAGATTTCTTATGGTGTAGGAGTACATTTCTGAATAAATCGCGGGATAGATGTGTGTGTGTGTGTGTATGTGTGTGTGTGTGAGAGAGAGAGAGAGAGAGAGAGAGAGAGAGAGAGAGGTGCTGTGCGTCGCTTCTCTCTCTCTCTCTCTCTCTCTCTCTCTCTCTCTCTCTCTCTCTCTCTCTCTCTCTCTCTCTCCTCTCTGACCGCGAGCCTAAGGTCGCATAGAAGGTATTCAGTTTCTGAATGGTTTAGGCTCAAGCCAACAGTTTGGTGACGCTGTCTGAGCCTTACGTCATAATTTTTTTATTACGCCGGTAATACCGGAAACCTGGGTAAAATATGGAGGCGGTTTGACGGTATCAAAATTTGGATACCGCCCAAGCCTAATGCTTATCACCTCTAAAACAGAGGAGAATGGCCCTGAAGCACACAGCATAAGGTAAGAGAGGACAGCTGTCTGTGCTATCTGGGGCTGCTTATTGATCATAAATGTATTGTTTTCACTTCTGCGCCATGGAAACACCGCGATTCATTCGGCAACTGTTTGAAGAGTGAATATAATTCAGTAAAAAGAATGCTAGAACGGTATGAACACCGGCAAGAGCTTTTATTTGAGCTATAACTTGTATACGTGTCATATATGAACCATATGAAAATCATGAAAATAAACCAGTGTTCAAAACCCAGCTCGGGTATCCAAAATACTGTGTATTTAACGTGTAAATAACTTTTGTACAGTAGAATAAAAACCAAAGTGATGCATATGTGCATAAAATATAGATTCTACACTTTCAAACGAAACCACTTAAGGGGGTCTGGTGTAATGCTAGCCTTTTAAATCTAAAAGCAAAAGTCGGTAACATCACGGACCCGGTATAGGCTCTGCAGAGTTTAACTGGTTAAATGAATTGTTGTAATGCTGTAGCTCGCCTTATAGTAGACTGATCTAGTTCATTGCTTTCAAATGTAACTATTTAACAAATACGTTTTTAACTTCCCCCGATGAAGAAAAACACTTCAGTAACTAATACAGCTGGATTGAGTTAAAAACATTATGCCACATTTTATTTATGGGTTCAGTTTCTCTTTAAGACTCTATAAAGAACGTTCCATAATGATTCTAGACGTTCGTGAATGACATAATCTTTCCAGACGTTCAGAAGCTCAGAAACCTCTCATTACACAGAGTCATGATTAAACCTCAGCCCTTACCTAAACCTACATGAAAACTATCTACTCTACCCTCATTTGTGTTTTCTTCCTTTGAGGCCTGTGAGGTTTGGAAACACACCACATTATTCAGAGAGACTTGTGACACATGATTTGCTATTTTTTTCTTCTCCAGTTTCATTCAGGGTTGGGTGATAGTAATACACTCTCACTGCATTGGGTAAAGCGCAAACCATTAAGCCATGGGAGGCCGAATTTAGTACTTTTATTATTGGAACAGGTTGCGGTTCAAAGACCTTTCTCACTGTTGGACACAAGAACAGCCTTTTTGTTTGAGGTGTGGCTGAATTCCAATCATCTTATCAGTGTAAAAAATGAACCAGGAAAAAAGCTATTTGCAGAGCCACTGGTGTGGAAATCAGAGACTGCTGGGTTTTTAAAATGATCATTGTAAAGTGTTCTTATTGTCCAGGATTTGACTGAAGTTAGTCTCAAGTCAGAGTTTAATTCTTTAGGTTAGTTTGATTGGTTCAATGCATTATTTAGCATTTGTCATTTGGAAGACTGAAGGTTTTTTGTTGTGTGTGTGAGCTAAATGAGCTTGCTGTTTGTGAGGACACATAAAAAGTATTTTTTTGGCAAAGAACTAGAAGCGATTATAAAATTTGTAGTCAAAACAGGAGGAGGAATTCCAAACTAATGCCTGTACTGAACTGTTGCGGGTAGCGTAACCATTTTGATAAAAGGTATTACGTTCTTGTGATACCATGACCTGTTTTTGAACATTTTAGCAGTCTTTGATTAACAGCGTGTTGGTATTTTAGACAAACCACCCTAAATTTCATTTGGAAGTGGATTAAGACCCATTCTAAGAGGCTGCTAAAGTGTTGTCTTAGCATAATTTACAACATGGTATAAAAAACAAGTAGGCGTGGGTGATATAAACTTAAAATTATATCACAATATTTTCTGGTATTTATTTCAATACAATATTATTGATGATAAGTCAGAAGTATCCACTGAGAGACACACAAAAAAAAAAAGTTTACCACAAAAAGTCCTTGATCTTTACAGAAAAGGTAATAAATTTTCATATTTTTATTTTTAAAAAGGTATTTAACCTAGCACCCTGATGCCTACTATATTACAGACACAATTTTCAAAATATTTCAATTTGTGCCACTGGATCAATACTGAATGTGTTTCGTTGTTATTATTTAGGGTTAGGGTTAAGAGTAGATTAATATGCTGGTGTTTATCTGCATTTCATTATTGCATTCCTGCATTGGGTTCTCACATAATCTCTGCTACTTCATAGCCATGGTCAACATTTTTTTCTGTCTCGTGCTGAACGCCGTCAACTAAATCGCAACAGACTGGGTCATCAGACCAATCAGCGCAAAATAGCTTCGCGGGTTAGGGAATAAATGAATCGCTGAACGAATCATAAGGGAGTCGCTGGGATAATTAGGTAAAAATAAATGTATATTACAAGACAATGAAAGAGTTTTTTGACCTTGCATGCATATCAGCCTGTTGTTGGAGATCCACAAAACCAAAATATGACCTTTTATAAAGCAAAATAGGAGTTCTTTGAAGTTGAGCTGTGCCTTTACTGAATGGACACTGTGCTACAGATCACACTACTGTGTCTTTCTTTTCTTTTTTATTCTTTTAAAACCCGTTTTAACACATTTTAATGTTTTTATCTGTTTTAATCATTTTTAATCTTTGTTGTTTTTATTTTCTTATACTTATTATTCCTATTTATGTAAAGCACTTTAAATTACCATTGTGTATGAAATGTGCTATATAAATAAACTTGCCTAGTTGAGACCAGCTCATTTTAGCCTGAATTTAGAAACTTTTTTTTTTTTTGTCCAACAACTATTAAGGTTGTAAAGACCTTGTGATTGTAATGAATAGGAGCTAAAGCAGTGCAAACGTATGGTCTTATGCAACAGAAATAAAACTGCACAGAATTAAAACCAGCAGGACTAAATTATGCAGGTTAGATCATCCCTCAACTATTTTTACAAGGACAAATTAAAACATGCTTTATGTTTGAAATGAGCAAATTCTCTCCTGCTGCAGTAATGGAGACTCTGTATTCCTGTAGAGTTTATGATCTCTTAATGTCAACACAATAAAACAGGGTTTGGTTATTATGCAGATCCTGAAATTCGTGTGACATTCTGTATAACATTTGCAGTAGTTTCTCTGTAATAGCCCTAAGTCACATGCTCAAGACTACAGCATCAAGTATAATTTTCCTGTCACTTATTAGGTGTGTCGAATCGAGATCGTGATCTTTTATCGATTAATCATGCAGCCCTAGAAATAGGTGTTAAATAAAATCAGCAAGTTTATATTTGGAGAGTTGTCTTATTTCTGTATATCTTATGAAAAACGGTCCAAACTAAAGAAAATGGGGAACACTGCAGAATGAATTGGTTAAAAAAATGATTTAATAAATGATCGAAGCCTAAAAAACGAAAAACTGTTTATTTCAATAGTATCTTTGACTGTTGTACACCTGTATTATTGTACTTTGATTATTGTATTGACTTGTAATTCTGCTTTTAGATTCTTTTGC